>NW_007246352.1:6288-13078 GCF_000164805.1 Carlito syrichta | reverse complement strand
TGCCAACTGACTTAACTAGCTGATTTAAATAGTTAGCCAGTTGGCTAGCCAGCTGCCTTAACTAACTGACATAACTAGTTTGACAGTTAGCTAGCCAGTTGAATTAACTAGTTAGATACCTATGTATTCTGATGACTTGCCAGCTGACTTAACTATCTAGCTTCCTATCTTACCAGCGAGCTAGTGAGCTGAGTTCTCTAGGTGACTCAGCTAGCTAGCCAGCTGGCAAGCCGGCTGACTTAACTTGCTAGCAAGCAGACATAACTAGCTGACTTAATTAACTAGCTACCGAGCGAAACAGTTCAATTTATTAGCTGAAATAACTAGCTAGCTTCCTAGCTTGTTATCTAGTAAGCAAGTCGACTTAAATAGCTGACTTAACTGACTGGATATCTAGCTATCCGGTTGACTTTACTAAATGAAATAACTAGTCAGACAGCTGTCTAGCCATCTGAGTTAACTAGCTTTTTAACCAGCTCTCCAGTTGGCTAGCCAACTGACTTAATGAGGTGACTTAACTAGCTAACCAGCTGGTTAGCCAGCAGACTTAGCTAGTTGATAACAAGCTAGGATGCTGGCCAACAAGGGGACTAAACTAGCTGGCATTACTAGTTATCCAGTTGGCTAGCCAGCTGATTTAACTAGCTCTCTACCTCTCCAGTCATCTGGATAACCAGCATTCTTAACTGGCTAATTTAATTAGCTAGCCAACCGGTTAGTCAACTCACTTAACTAGGTCACTACCTAGCTAGTCATCTGGCTAGCCAGCTGACTTAACTAGGTGTTTTAACTAGCTGGCCTGCTTTCAAGCCAGTTGAATTAACTAGCTTGCTGCATAGCTAGCCAGCTGCCTATACAGCTGAATTAACTTGGTGACTTATCTTGCTAGCCAGCTATCTAGCTAGCTGACATAACTGACAAGCTACCTACCTAGTCAGCTGGCTAGTCAGCTGACTTAACTCAGTCAATTATCTATCTAGTCAGTTGGATAGACAGCTGACATAACTAGCTAGATACCAAGGTAGCATGCTGGCCTTCCAGCTGACTTATCTAGCTGAATTAACTAGCTAGCCAGCTGGCTACCCAGCTGAATTATTTGCCTAGTTACCTAGCTAGCCAGCAGGTTATCCACCTGACTTAACTAACTGACTTAATGAAGTAGACAGCCATCTAGCCAGCAGACTTATCTAGCTAGCTACCTAACTAGACAGGTGAATAGCCAGCTAAGTAACCTATCTGACATAAAAAGACACCTTATGGCTACCCAACTGACTTAACTAGCTACATATCTACTTAGGCCACTGGCTTGCCAGCTGACTTAACTACCTAACTACCTAGCTAACCTGCTGTACAGCATGCTGACTTAACTAGGTGACTTAACTAGATATCTAGCTGGCTAACCAGCTGACTTAACAAGCCGACTTAACGAGCTAGCTACATAGCTAGCGAGCTGACTTAAATAGCTCTTTTAACTAGCTAGCTAGCTAGCTAGCTGTCATGTAGCTAGTTGACTTAACTAGCTGACTTTTCTATCTATACAGCTGACATATCTAACTTACTTAACTAGCTAGCTTCCTAGCTAGCCAGAGGACTTAACCAGCATAAATAACTAGCGAGCCAGCAGGCTACCCATCTAATGTAACTTGCTTTTCAACCAGCTAGCCAGCTGGTTAGACAACTGACTTAACGAGCTGACATAACTAGCTAGCCAACTAGTTAGGCAGCTGACTAAATTAGCTGTCCAGCTGGCTAGCCAGCTGACTTAATTGCCTAGCTGCATATGTATCCAGTAGTCTAGCCAGCTGATTTAACTAGCTGTCTTAACGAAGTAGCCAACTGGCTATCCAGAATTAACTAGCTAGCTACGTGGCTAGGCAGCTGGCTAGCCAGATGACTTAACTAGCTAATATAACTAGATAGATTGAAGGCTGGTCAGCTGACTTAACTAGATACCTACCTACATAATCTGCTGGCTTGCTAGCTCAATTTACTACCTACCTACATAGCTAACCTGCTGTCAAGCACGCTGACTTAACTAGGTTACTTAACCAGCTAGACAGCTGGCTAGCCAGCTGCATTAACTAGCTAGCAACCCTGCTAGGCAGCTGGTTAACCAGCTGACTTAACTAACTGACCAACCTAGCTAGACAGCTGCTTTACATAGCTGAGTTAACTAGTTAGCTATCAAGCTATCCAGCTGATTTAACTAGCTGACTTAACTATCTAGCAACCTAGCTAGAAAACTGGCTGGCAAGATGACTTAGCTAGCAGATGCAATCTGCTAGCCAGCTGACTGGCCAGCTGATTAACTAGCTAGCCAGCTGGCTGGCCAGCTGAATTAACTAGCTGAATTAAGCAGCTACCTAGCTGGCTAGCCAGCAGATTTAACTTGCTAGCTACCTAGCTAGCAAGCTGAAAAGCCAACTGAATTACCTAGCTGACTTAACTAGCTAACCCCCTTGCTAACCAGATGACTTAACTAGCTTGCTACCGAGCTAGCCAGCTGGCTAGCCAGCTGACTTAACAACTTGTCTTAACCAGCTAGAGAGCTGGCTAAGCAGTTGACTCAACTAGATGACTTAACTAGTTTTCCTGATGGCTAACCAACTGACTTAACTAGCTCTCACCTAGCTAGCTAACTGGCTAGGCAGCTGAATTAAGTAGCTGAATTGTTTAGCTAGTCAGCTGGCTAGACAACTGAGTTAACTATCTCGCTACCTAGCTAGTCTGCTGTCAAGCCACCTGACATAACTAGCTTACTTAAATAGCTGGCCAGATTGTTAGTCAGCTGAATTAACTAGCTTGCTATATAGCTAGCCGGCTGGCTAGCAAGCTGACTTAACTAGGTGACTTAACTATCTTGCCAGCAGGCTAGACAGCTGACTTAACTATCTAACCACCTAGCTAGCCAGCTGTAAAGCCAACTGACTTAACTAGGTGACCTAACTAGCTAGCCAGCTGGCTAGCAGGCTGATTTAAGGCCTAGCTGCCTAGCTACCTATCTAGCCAGCTGGAGAGCTGGCTGACTTAACTAGCTAGCTACATATGTAGCCATCTCATTTTCCAGCTGACTTAGATACCCAGCTAACTAGCTAGCCAGCTGTCTAGTTAGCTTAATTATCTTGGTTGTTTAACTAGCTAGCTAACTGGCTAACCAGCTGATGTAACTAGATAGCTACCAAGCTAGGCACCTGGATAGCCAGCTGACAACTCACAGACTTAACAAGCTGGCAAGCTGACTTAACTAGTTGACTTAACCAACTAGGTACCTAGCTAGCCAGCTGGAATAAATAGCTGTCTTAAGTACCAAGCTACCAAACTAGCTATCTAGCAAGTCAGCTGACTGACTTAACAAGCTAGCTACCTGACATGACTAACTGACTTATATATCTAGCTTTCTAACTAGCCAGCTGACTTAACTAGCTGAAACAACTAGCTACTCAGATGGCTAGCCATGTGACTTAACTAACTTTTTAACTAACGAATCAGCTGGATAGCCAATTGACTTAACGAGCTTACTTAACTAGCTAGTCAGCTGGTTGCCAGGTGACATTACTAGCTTACTTAACCAGCTAGACAGCTGCCTCAAATAACTGGCTACCTATGTAGCCACCTGGCTGTCCAGCTGACATACCTAGCTCACTTTAACTAGCAAACTGGCTAGCCAGCTCACTTAAATAACTAGTTACCTACATAGCCAGAAGGCAAGTTTGCTGACTTAACTATCTGACTTGTACAGCTAGTCTGCTGGCTAGCAAGCTGACTTATTTAGCTAGCTACCTATGTAGCCAGCTGTCTAGACAGCTGACTAAACTAGCTGACCTAACCAGCTACTCAGTTGGCTACTCAGCTGACTTAACTCTCTGACATCTCTAGCTAGCCAGGTAGCTATCAAGCTGAGTGAAATAGCCAGCTACCTAGATTGCCAGTTGTCTTGCCAGCTCTCTTAAGTAACTGAATTAACCAGCTAACCAGCTGGATAGCCAACTGACTTAACTGGCTCGCTACCTAGCTAGCCAACTGGATAGCCAGCTGACTTAACCAGCTGACTTAAAAAGCTAACTAACTAGCTAGCCACCTGAAGTAAATAGTTAGTTAACTATCTAGCTACCTAGCTAGCCAGCTGACTTAAGAAATTAGCTAACTACCTAGCTACCTAGCTAACAAGCAGACTTAAATAGTTAGCTGCCTAGCTACCTAGCTAACATGCAGACTTAAATAGTTAGCTGCCTAGCTCCCTAGCTGACTTAACCAGACGGCTACATAGTTAGCTTACTTGTTATCTAACATTCTAGCTAGTTGACTTAATCATCTGACTTAACTTTTTAGCTAATGAGGTAACAAGTCTACTCAAACAGCTGACCAACCCGTTTGGTAACTAGCTAGCCTGCTGACTCAACCACCTGACTTAACACGTTAGTTAACTAGCTAACTACTTGACTCAACCTGCTGACTTAACACGATAGCTAACTACCTAGTTAGCTGTCTTAATCAGTTGACTAAATTGGGTAGATGACTTAACTAGCTGACTTAGTTAGCTGACTTAATTACTTAGCCAGTTGACTTAACTGGCTGACTTAACTAGTTAGCTAGCTGACTTAACTACCTGAATTAAATAGTTAGCTAACTATTTAACTAGCTGAATAACTAGCTGACTTAATTAGTTAGCAAACTATTTAGGCAGCAGGTTTAACTAGCTGACTTAAATATTTAGCTAACTAGTGAGTTAACTGTCTTAGGTAGCTGACTTACCTAGGTAGCTTATTAGCTAGCTGAGTTAGCTAGTTGACTTAACTAGTTGGCTATCGAGATAGCTAGCTGACTAAATGAGTTGGTTAGTGTTAGCTGTTTTAACACATTAAGTAACTGTCTTAATTAGTTGGGTAACAAGTTAGCTAGGTGACTTAACTTGTTGGTGGACGATGTGGACAACTACTTATCTTGCTTGACATGATGGCTGACTATTCGACTGACTTGTTACCAGGCTTAACAAGTCGGCCGTCTAGTCGGCCGACTAGTTAGCTGGGTTAATTAGTTGGCTGACGAGTTGGCCCACAAGTTAGCTCGGTTAAGTAGTTGGCTGACCAGTTTGCTCACTTAACTACACGGCTGACTAGTTGGCCAAATATTTAACTGACCTAACTAGTCAGGCCACAAGATAGCTGACTTAACTTGTCAGCTGTCAAGTTGGCAAAATAGTCAGCTGATTGGTGAGCTAACTTAAATAGTTGGCCAGCTAGTTTGCTGACTGGTTAGCTTACTTAACATGTCAGCCAGTGAGTGACCCACAGATGAGCAGACATAACTTGTTGACCAGTGAGTGAGCTGACTGCTCAGCTGACTAAACTATTTTGTCCACGAGTAAGCCGACTGGTCAACTGACTTAACTAGTAAGCCGGCGAGTGAACTGACTTGTCAGCTGACTTTAGTCAGATAGCAAGTGAGCCAAATGGTCAGAAGAGTTAACTAGTCAGCAAGCCAACTAGTGAGCTGATAATTAGTTGGCTAGTGAGCATGCCAACTAGTTAGCGGACCTGTTGCCCTGTGAGCTAGCTGATAATTCAATTGAACTCTTGGCTGGCAAGTGAGCCGACTAGTTTGCTGACCAGTTTTCAGGCGAGTGAGCTGACTAATTATCTGACCTGTTGGAAAGTGAGCGAGTCAATTAGTTATCCGACGAGTTAGCTGAGTTGCTAGCTGACTAGTTAGCTCAATAACTAGCTGATTTGCTAGCTGACTTAACTAGCTAGCTGACTTGCTAGCTGGCTATCTAGCTGACATAACTAGATTGCAAATAAGCTATCTTACTCTCTAGCTTGCTGACTTAACTTGCTTGCTGAATAGTTAGGTGAATTGCTAGCTGACTTAACTGGCTAGTTGGCTAGCTAGCTGACATAACGAGCTGAACTAGCTACTTTGCTGGATAGCTGACCAGCCAGCTGACTTAACAATTAGTTTACTGGTTGTCTACAAGGCTAGCCAGCTGGCTAAACTAGATAGCTACCTGGCTGACGAGCTGGCTAGGCAGCTGGCTATCTGGATAGTGGGCTGACCAGGTGCCTAGCTAGCCGGCTTAAATAACCATCTGGGTGACTGGACAGTAGGATAGCCATCTGGATTAACTAGTCAGCCAACTTGCTGGTCAGCCAGCTCGCCAACTGGCTTAACTAGCAGGCCACCTACCTTACCAGCCTGATAACCAGTCAGCTTAACTTGCCAGCCACCTAGTTAGCTTGCCAGCTAACAAGCTTCCTCAACTAGCTGACTTAAATAGATAGCCATCCATCTAGCCAGCTGGCGTAACTAGCTTGCCACCTATATAGCCAGCTGGCTAGCCAGCTCACTTAACTCACTGAATTAAATAGCTAGCCAGTTGGCTAGCCAGCTGACTTAATTACCCAGCTACCTACCTAGCCAATTGTCTAGCCAGCTGACTTAACTACCTGACTTAAACTGGCCAGTTGGCTTGCCAACTGATGTAAGTAGTAAGCTACCTAGTTAGGCAGTTGGCTAGCCACTTGAATTAACTAGCTGACTTAACCAGTTAGCCAACTTGCTAGTCAGCTGACTCGACTAGCTGACATAAGTAGATTGTCAGCTGTATAGCTAGCTGACTTAACTAGAAGACATCACTAGCTAGACAGGTGACTAATGAGCTGACTTCAATAGCTGGCTACCTACATATCTTGCTGGGGTTGCCAGCTGACTTAACTACCTAGCTAACTAACTAAACTGCTGACTAGCGAGCTTACTTAATTAGGTGATTTAAGTAGCTAGTCAGCTGGCTAGG
>NW_007246352.1:1331-6186 GCF_000164805.1 Carlito syrichta | reverse complement strand
ACTGACATAACTAGCTGACTAACTAGCTATCTACTTAGCTAGCAATTGACTTAACTGGGTGAAACAAGTAGCTAGTTAGCTATCTAGTCAGCTAACTTAAGTAGTTTTTTAAGTAGCTAGCGAGATGTTTAGCCAACTGACTTAAAGGGTAATTTAAATAGCTAGGCAGCGAATTAGCCAGCATACTTAACTAGTTGATTAACGAGCTAGGCAGCTTGTCAGCTAGGTGACTATACTAGCTGACTTAACTAGATATCCATACTGCTAAGCCAGCTAACTTAGCTAGCTCTCTACCTCTCTAGCCACATGAATAATCAGCAGATTTAACTAGCTGACATAACTAGCTAGCCAGCTGGCTAGCCAAGCGACTTAATTAGGTCTCTACCTAGCTGGCCAGTTTGCTACCCAGCTGACTTAACTAGATGCCTTAAATAGCTGGCCTGCTTTCTAGCCAGTGGAATTAACTAGCTTGCTACATAGCTAGCCACCAGGCTATCCAGCGGAATTAACTAGGTGACTTATATAGCTAGCTAGCTGACTTAACTAGCAAGCTACATAGCTAGCAAGCTGCATTCTCAGCTGACTTAAATAACTGACTTAACTAGCTAGCTACCTAACTTGCCAGGTAATTAAATTAGCTGAAATAACGAGCTAATCTGCTGCCTAGCCATCTGAATTAACTAGCTTTTTAACTAGCTAGGGAGATGGCTAGCCAACTGACTTTACAAAGTGATTTAACTAGCTATTCAGCTGGTTAACTACCTGACTTAACTAGGTGATTAACAAGCTAGGCAGCTCGTTAGCCAGGTGACTAAACTAACTGACTTAACTAGATATCCAGTTGGATAGCCAGCTGACTTAACTAGCCCTCTAGTTCTCTAGCCACCTGGATAGCCAGCTGACTTAGCTAAATTACTTAATTAGCTAACCAGCTGGCTATCAGCTGACTTAACTAGCTGTCTTAACTAGCTGGCCTGCTTTCTAGCCAGTTGAATTAACTAGCTTGCTACATAACTTGCCACCTGGCTATCCAGCTGAATTAACTGTGTTACTTATCTAATTAGCTAGCTGTCTAGCCAGCTGTCTTAACTAGCAGGGTACCTAGGTAGCAAGATGTCTAGTAAGCTGACTTAACTAGGTGACTAAACTAGCTAGCCAGCTGGCTAGACAGCTGACATAACTATCTAGATACCTAGATTGCAAGCTGGCAAGCCAGCTGTATTAACTAGCTGTCTTAAATAGCTAGCCAGCTGGATAGTCACCTAACTTAATTGCCTAACTACATAGCTAGCCGACTGACGTAACTAGCTGAAATAACTAGTAAGCCTGCTGGCTACCCATCTGATGTGACCAGCTTTTTAAGTAGCTAGCCAGCTGGCCAGACCACTGACTTCACCAGTTGACATAACTAGTTAGATAGCTGGTTAGCCAGCTCACTAAATTAGCTGACTTTACTAGCTGGCCAGCTGGTTAACCAGCTGACTTAATTTCCTAGCTACCTAGCTAGCCAGCAGCCCAGTCAGCTAACTTAACTAGCTGACTTAATGAAGTAGCCAGCTGGCTAGCCAGCAGACTTAACTAGCTACCTTCATAGCTAGACAGAGTGATAGCCAGTTGACTTAACTAGCTGACATATGTAGATAGCCTGATGGCTAGCCAGCACACTTAACTAGTAACCTACCTACATAGCCCTCTGGCTTGCCAACTGTTTTAACTGCCTAACAACCTAGCTAACATGCTAGCAAGCGAGTGGACTTAACTATGTGATTTAACAAGCTAGCCAGCTGACTGACCAGCTAATTTAACTAGGTATGTACCCTGCTAGGTAGCTGGCTAGCCATCACACTTAACTAGTTGACTTAATCAGGTATACAGCTATCTGCAAGGCTGATTTAACTGCCTAGCTACCTAGATTGTCAGCTGGATAGCCAGCTGACTTAACTACCTAGCTACCTACATAGCCTAGTGTCTTGCCAGCTGACTTAACTACCTAGCTACCTAGCTATCAAGCTTGTTAGTGAGCTGACTTAACAAGGTTACTCAACTAATTAGTTAACTGGCTGACCAGTTCACTTAATTAGCTAGCTACACAGCTAGGGAGCTGGCTAACCAGCTGAGGTAACTCGCTAACTTTAATAGCAAGCAAGTTGACTTAACGAGCTGAATTAACCAGATAACTACCTAGATATCTAGCTTGCCAGGTGACTTAACTAGCTGACTTACCTAGCTGGCTTAACTAGCTGGCTTAATTAGATAACTATCTAGCTATCTAACTTGTCAGCAAACTTAACAAGGTGAATTAACTAGCTAGCTAGCTAACATAACTAGTTGACTTATATAGCTAGCTTCCTAGCTAGCCAGCTGATTTAAGTAGCTAAAATAACTTGCTAGCCCGAAGGATAGCCATCTACCTTGACTAGCTTTTTAACTAGCTAACCAGCTGGATAGCCAACACACTTAATGAGCTGTCTTAATTAGCTACTCAGCTGGTTGCCAGCTGACTTCACCAGCTAGCTCCCTATAAAGCCAGCTGGCTAGCCAGCTGACTTACCTAGCTGACTTAAACTAGCATGTTGGGTAGCCAGCTAATTAACTAGCTAGCTACCTACCTAGTCAGAATGCTAACCAGCTGACTTAACTAGCTGACTTGAACTGCTAGCTTGCTGGCTAACAAGCTGATGTATCTAGCTAACTACCTACATAAACAGCTGGCTAGACAGCTGACTAAACTAGCTGACTTAACCAGTTAGAAAGTTGGCTAGCCAGCTGACATAACTCATTGACATCATTAGCTAAACACGTCGCTATCTAGTTGACTTAACTAGCTAGCTATCTACCATGTAAGTTAGCATGCCAGCTCTCTTAACTAGATGAATTAACCAGCTAGCAAGCTTGTTAGACAACTGACATTACTAGCTTGCTACCTAGCTAGTCAGTTGGCTAGCCAGCTGACTTAACTAGCTGACTTAAATCGCTAGCTACTTAGCTATCCAGTTGACTTAAATAGTAAGTTAACTAGCTAGCTGTGTATCTTGCCAGCTAACTTAAATTTTTAGCTGCCAACTGACTACTTGACTTAACCAGCTAGCTAACTAGTTAGCTTACTCATTATCTAACGGGCTAGTCAGGTGAATTAATTATCTTACTTAACTCGTTAGCTAATGAGCTAGATAGCTGACACAACCAGCTGACTTAAATCATTAGCTACCTAGCCTACTCAACCAGCTGAATCAACCTGTTTCCTAACTTGCCAGCTCACTGACTCAACCATCTTACTTAATACGTTAGTTAACTAGCTAACTACCTGACTCAAACTGCTAACTTAACCATTAGTTAACAATCTAGCTAGCTGGCTTAAACACCTGATGAAATTAGATAACTGACTTAACTTGCTGACTTAACTGGCAGACTTAACTAGTTAGTTAGATCACTAAACTTGTGAAATCAATAATTAGCTAACTACTTAATTAGCTGAATAACTAGCTGACTTAATTAATTAGCTAATTAGTCAGGAAGCAGACTTAAGTAGCTGACTTAAGTAGTTAGTTAACAAGTGAGTTAGCTGATTTAGCTAGCTGACTTAGCTAACTGAATTAACTAGCTGACTTAGCTAACTGAATTAACTAGTTGACTAACAAGATAGCTAGCTGACTTAACAAGTTGGTTAACGAGTTAGCTAATTGTTTTAACTAATTGGTAAGTATGATAAATTGCTGACTTAATTAATTGGTTAATGAGTTAGCTAGGTGACTTACCTTGTTGGTTGACGAGTCAGCTGACTAGTTAGCTGGATTAATACGTTGGTTGACCACTCGGCCGACTTGTTTGCTGGCATAAATAGTTTGGCCGAATAGTTGTCCAATTATTTAGCTGGGTCAACTCATTGATTGACGAGTTGGCACGCTAGTTAGCTCAGTTAGCAAGTTGGCTGATTAAATTGCTGACCTAAATAGTAGTCCGATTAGTTGGCAGACTAGTTAGCTGACCTAACTCGTCGGCTGACTAGTTAGCTGACCTAAATTTTCAACTGGTAAGTTGGCACACTCGTTGGCCAATTGGTTAACTAACTTAACTAGATGGATGGTTAGTAGTCCAACTGGTTATCTAAATAAATTAGTCAGCTGGTGAGTGAGCTGATAGGTTAGCTGACTTAACTAGTCGACCCATGAGTGAGACTACTGGTCAGCTGAATTAACTAGTTCATTAGTGAGTGAGTCGATTGGTCAACTGACTTAACTAGTAGGTCAATAGGTGGGTCGACTGGTCAGCTGACTTAACTAGTTGGCCAGCATGTGAGATTTCTGTTCAGCTGAATTTAATTGGCTTGCGAGTTAGCCAACTGGTCAGACTTAGCTTGTCAGCTGGTGAGTGAGTCGACCAGGCATAACTAGTCGGCCAGTGAGTGAACTGATACGTGAGCTGCCTTAACTATTCGGCTGGTGAGTGAGCCGACCTGTGAGCTGACTTAACTAGTTGGCTGGCGAGCAAGCTGACTGGTTCGATGACTTGTTGGCCTGTGAGTGAGTCAACAAATTATTTGACCTGTTGGCTGGTGAATGAGCCGACTAGTTTGGTGACTGGTTGGCAGGCGAATGAGCTGAATATTTAGCTGACCTGGTGGAAAGCAAGCTTGCCCACTAGTTAGCTGACCAGCTAGCCGAGTTGCTAGCCAACTATTTAGCTAAGTAACTAGCTGACTTATCTAGCTAGCTGACTTGTTAGCTGGCTATCTAGCTGACATAACTAGCTAGCAAACAAGCTCTCTAGGTGACTAGCAGGGTGATTTAACTAGCTACTAACTGGCTAGTTAGCTGGCTAGCTGACTTAATTATCTAGCTGACTAGCTAGCTGACTT
>NW_007246352.1:0-1000 GCF_000164805.1 Carlito syrichta | reverse complement strand
GACTGGCCACCTGGCTAGCCAGCTGGCTTAAATAGCCAGTCATCTGGCTGGACAGTGGGATAGAAAGCTGGCTTAACCAGCCACCCTGGTGTTCAGCTGCCTAACTTACCAGCTTAATTATCTGGCCACCTAACTGACCAGCCTGCTAAACAGCCGTCTTAACATGACAGCCACCAGCTAGTCAGCTGACTAACCAGGTGACTTTACTAGCTGATGTAATTAGATAGCTATCCAGCTAGCTTTACTAGCTAGGCAGCTAGATAGCCAATCCACTAGCCAGCTCAATTAATTTGCTGACTTAATTAGCTAGCCAGTAGGGTAGCCGACTAACTTAATTAGCTAACTACCTACCTAGACAGGTGGCTAGCCAGCTAACATAACTAGCTGACTTAACCATCTAGACAGCTGGCTAGCCAGGTGAATTAACTATGTAGCTATCTAGTTACCAAGTTGGCTAGCCAGCTGACTTAACTAGCTGGCATCTCTAGCTAGCAAGGTGACAAGTCAGCTAATTTAACAAGCTAGCTACTGATGAATACCACTAGCTTGCCAGCCGAATTAACTACCTATCTACCTAGCTCACAAGCTGACTAGTGAGCTGACTTAACTAGGTGACTTAACTATCTATCCAGCTGACTAGTCAGCTGACTTAACTAGTTAGTTACCAAGATAGGATGCTGGCTAGCCAACTGACTTAACTAACTGACTCAAATAGCTAGCCAGCTGACTTATCTATCTGATTTAACTAGCTAGTCAGCTGGCTGGCCAGCTGAATTAACTAGCTGACTTAACCAGCTAGCCAGCTGGCTAGCCAACTGAATTAACTAGCTAGCTACATACCTAGGCAGCTGGGAAGCCAGATGAATTAACTAGCTGACTTAAATTGCTATCTAGCTGGCAAGCCAGCTGACTTAACTAGCTTGGTACTTAGCTATCCAGTTGGCTAGCCAACTGAATTAACTAGTTGACATAACCAGCTAGCAAGCTGGCAGAACTTACT
>NW_007246351.1:190465-209068 GCF_000164805.1 Carlito syrichta | reverse complement strand
TTTTTCAGGGAAGGTGGGGTTGCTTTTGTTTCACTTGTGCAATATCCTGTTCTTCCTTATCAGGGTCCTCTGGCTTTGTTCACTTTTGAGGTTGGAGCGTGGGCTGTGGGCTTTTGTAGTTTTGAGGTTTAATTGAGGGGGGAAGCTGTGGTTCAGAATCTATATGCTGATTCTAGCATCCACTAACAGGTATATGAGCACACTGGAACCTATTTCCCATTGCTTTTCAATCTATCCATGCAGTGGTATGTAGGTTTGGTCCCTGGATTAAAAGGGGTTACAAAAGAGGAAAATAATGGAGGAAGGGGGGGTCAATAGGAAGTTAGAAAGAGAGAAGAGTGGGAGGGAAAACAGACATACATAACAACTAGCAGGTGTGAAAGAGACACAAGGTGGGAGAGAAGTGAAAAAAAAAACATGTAAGAAAGATTCCCTAAAGAATACTGGTAGCTACACAGAGATAGACCAATAAAATCATGAAACAGTGTAAGTCAGAAACCAAACAAAGTGAGCAAAACAAATAGTCAAAATGATAAAATCAAAAGTCAAAATAAGAGATCAGACTAGTTCTGGAAACTTTCTTGTGTGTCTAAAGTCACTTCAGCTCTGATCTCCAGGCTCTCCCATTTGTTTTTCATTGCAGGCAGCTAGATTTACTCACTGTTTGGGTTTGTTTTTTTTTTAGCCTGCTGCCTCGGAGGTTTGTGATGCTTAATTGCTTTTGTCTGATTCAGCATAGGGGTGGGGCTTTGTCTCCTGTTTAGCGACGTTACCTTAGGAACCAAGGTAGGGGCTATTGATAGGTGGGTGAGGCAATGTAGATCTCTGCCTGGAGAATGGTCGAGGTGGCAGTTTCACTTTAGTGGATCTTTTCTTTCTGCTTGTCTGGGTCCCCAAGCATGGGGTCATTCTCTGAGTGCCTCAGCCAGAGTGGGCCCAGAGCTCCAGAGCTCCAAAGCTCTAAAGGGCAGGCAGTGAGAGGCGAGAGTGGCCCTGGGCCCCTCACAGGGTATTTCAGCCAGAAATGGGACTGGTGTCTTTGAGGGGCAGGCGCCCAGAGCCACCCTGAGTGACTGGCAGCTTGGTGCGGGGTGCTGGGTGAGAGATGGTATAACCAGGGAGAGAGCCGAGACCCGAGATTCCCACACAGGCAGGAATCATGTATGGTGCAGCAGCAGCACCCAGGGGCCGCAATATCTGACCCTGCGTGGGACTGAAGGTCCCTGGGCCTCAGACCCGCGTGACTGGCAGTGGGCAGGGGGATGGGGGAAGAAAAGTAAGAGTCTTTTTGGGAACTCACGTTTGGAGAATTTCACAAGTCCACCTATGCCGTCACTATCTTACTGGAACTATCCTTTTTTTTCTTTTTTAAATAAAGCATGGATTAATTTAGCACAATCACCATGGGCCACCAGAAGAGGAGAATAATCGCATAATTCAAGAAGTATTAGAGACCAGAACACTATATAGTTCATTTTCTTAGCCAAAGGGCTTTCATCAGTTCCTTTGCATGGTAAGTAAGAATTAATGTTGGAGGATCATTATATCCCTTTTCATGTGTTATATAGTTTATTGTCAATGTTAGCTTCATAGTAGGATGTGTTTAATTTTCATTCCATTTTTTTTTTTTTGAGTTGGAGTCTCACTCTGTCACCCAGACTGGAGTGCAGTGGCTGCTCCTGGTCACCGCAGCCTCGACCTGCTGGGCTCCAGTGATCCTGCCACCTCAGCCTTCCAAGCAGCCAGAATTACAGGTATGCGCTACCATGCCCGACTGATTTTTTGATTCATTGTAGAGATGAGGTCTCGCCAAGTTGCCCAGGTGGGTCTTGAACCCATGGGCTCAGGCAATTCACTCACCTCAGCCTCCCAGAGGTGTGGGATTATAGGCTGAGCCACTGAGCTCAGCTTCATTCAATTTTTTATAAGCAACCTCGGTTGTTTTCACAAAGCATTTTGCCAACAAAGGCTGGTAGTTATATACTGTTATTGATACTCTCTTATATCCAGATTGAATAGGTCCTATTCAAATATGGTAAGTGTTATCCAATGCCCAGTGGCAAAGCCAGGCAATCAGTCTCCAATACATAATATTTTGAATAGCTATGTAAATATAAGTCATGATTAGCATTTTATCTCTACTTAAGTTATAGTTATGATATAATAGAAATATGGATATCTAAATGCAAAACAAACAAATATAAAAGAATGGAGCATTCACAGAACAAAAAAAATCCTAGAAAAACAAAAAAACTTCATTTATTCAACAAGTCAATGATCAGACACAGAATGATTGTGTCTGAGTGAACAATATCTGCTACATAATCCACTTCAGCTCTGCTAGTTAATTTCAAGAAGATATCATTGAAAAGATTCCTTGAAAGAATCTTTATACTTTGTTGTCATAAAAATCATTTGACACAGTTTTTATTCAGTTTCTTTATAGTTTCTGTCATTCATTCAAGTAAACAAAAATCAAAGTCAATATAGGAAACACACTGATAGCCTTCTTAATTGGGAAAAAACTAACTTGAAAGAGACGTACGATTTCAAATTCTTCTTCTTAAAAGTGACTGGAGTTTCAACTAAATGAAACATCTGGACTTTGCAATCATACTCTAATCTTTTCAAAATAAATAGCCAGATGACATAGACAGCGATGGTAATTAAAAAAGACTCCCACACTAATTAAATAGTGTTAAAGCAACTGTTTCTGAACATTTCCTTTCATACCCAATGGCTTATATCTTGGTTTCAAAGACTAACAAAAACAAAAGTGCCTATAATTCCAAAAGGCACTGCATAAGTGATGAAGTATACTCCCCGTTTGGTACTTACATATGGATATACACCCCAGCTTAGTGAAATAAAGGAAAAAGTCGAGAAACAGACCCATGTGCATACAGAAATTTAGCATCTGATAAATGTGGCATTCAGATAACTTGGGAAAGGTGAAACATTATAGCACATTGTGAGAAAACTGTGTCACTACTGGAAGAATGAAGCCATACAACACTAGAGAAAAGTATAATTGGTCTTTTAATCTCAGTGTGACGAAAGACATTTTTAACAGAATCGATAATTCTGATAAATTAAAAGAAATTATTTCTAAAATTAACTCTATTAAAAATAGCATAATAAAGTCAAAATAATTTTTTAGAAAACTGAAAGTATTTTAAATATACATCACAGAAAATAGAATAATACCACAAGTATATAAAGAACTCTTAAAAATCAAGAAAACTATTACCAAAAATTCAAAAACACAGGTAAAAGACATGGGGGGTACATAAGATGAATAGATGATCTTGACATATATGATAAGATGCTTAGTTTTTACTCATAAAAGGAGAAATATCTATCAAGACTGCACTTAGATATCATTTCTCATTTATCATGTTGATGAAAATTGGAAAATATGACACCTTCTATTTATGAGGTTGTGAGTTTAATTAAGGTCCTTTCTTACAGTGCAGATTGGAGTACAAAATGTTACCATGTGGTGGATTGGAAATTCATAATAATAACTTTAAAAAACACCTTTCCATAGCACATTCTGGTTGATACAACAATGCTACTTCTTAAAATTAACCCTGAATATTCACTTCAAAAATACCAAAAGTGTAACTGTTGGGGCACAGAAATGGATACTCCAAAATATGGCACATTGACATGCTATTCTAAAGAAGGTCCAAGGTCTCTCTGACCTTCCTACTCCTGTCTCTCAAACTCTGTCTCCCAAAGTACAGGATAACGTTACTCTCTGAAGTTCCCTTATCTATCTGAAGTCTGAACCTGTCAAAGAAGAAAACGATTACCTCTGGTCCCTTCCCTGAGTTCTTATTTACCGAATTCATATCACAGGAAGAAAGACTGAAATCTCTTAACAAATCTGGACAGATTTGTCACAAACCATTTTCGGCGGTCCCAACAGACTTTGTTTCAGGCCTTTGCTTGTTCTTTAAACCCATTGAATTTCCCTAACAATTATTTGCTAAGTCCCTAAATTTATCCACACTTTCCCAGCCTTACCTCATCCTTTTCCCCATCCTCCCTTCCTCTAAAAAATAGGATATGTTAGCATCTCTATCCCGTTGGGATATTGGGTAATAACTCTATTATTGATTTCCCCCGTGTATGCTAGTAAATGTGTATGTCATTTCTCCCATTAAATTGCCTTTTTTCTTTTTTTTTAGATTAGAAAGTATAGTTTATTTAGAAAGTAAGTGAGAGAGAGAGATAACGAAGAGATTCATCTCCCCAAGGTAGGGGAGGGGGCCAAAGCTTAAGAAAACATGGCCTGGCCCCAGCTCTAAGAGTGCATGGCCATATCATAGCTTAGCAAGGCAGTGACCTGACAATGGCTTAGTAATGGCCTAGCAATGGCCAATCTGCCTTTTTTCAATGCAATTTTTTCAAACCATCAGACTGAAAAAGGAAAGCTTCCCTTGGCTCCTACACAATCATACAATTTTATTCATTTGGCAATAGTTATAAGAAAAAATATTGAAAGCATACTTTTGCCTTTTGTTCATAACATAGGGAAATCATTGAAAAAAATATGATGCAGTGTCACAGTAAAACAGTGTTACTAAGCAACTACAGAAAAAAAAAAAGAGGACTGCCTTCATGAAATGCTATGAAATGACTTCTGGAATGTTTTATTAATTAGAGAAAGTAATTTGCCCAAGAGTATGCATTGTATGTTACTTTGAAAAAAAATAATAGAGAAAGGAAATTAAGAATATACACACATGCATACATACATACAGTCATTTTCCAAAAAAAGAAGCACAGTAACAATAAACAGAATGCAATCAAACTTAGTACCTACAGGATGAAAACAGAAGTAATAAAGAAAATGTGAGTTTACTAAATTTATTTTTTTAGCCATGGTAATATTTTATGCAAAAAAATAAATTTAGGTAAGCAAGAGTTAAGAAAATCATAAAATTGAATATAATCAGATAAGATTTAACTTAAATACAGATCAAATTGATAATATAGCACACTGAAGTTGGGAATTGGAAGAAAAATAGAAAATAATTCAGCCCAGTCACTTTGAACATAGTACTCAGGTTGTAAACTCTCAGTGTAATATAAGTAGCAACAAAGACAACAACATAAAAAGCAAAGAAATCTTGAGTGTTAATGGTGGGTATAGTATTTCTGGAAGCATTTAACATATGTTGTAGCACTGAGTAAATGAAAGAATAGTTTTTGTGAACCACAGTTCTCACTGAGGGAGAGGTGATAAAAAGACACAAAAGGCTAAAAGAAAGAGAATGTGATATTGGATTGAAATTGTAGATATCAGTACAATTTTATTATTTATATTACATACTTTTCTAGCACTGTGCTCTGAAAGGGCCTAGAAACATTGACTTCCAGAAGCAAGCAACACATTGATTGCCTAGATCTTCCTAGATCTTCTTTCTAGATATCATTACTTAGTAAATTATATCTTGGGAAAGGAAGGCTAATTCTAGGTCTATATCTGGGAAACCTCAAGGTGATCTAAGAATACCTTTTTGTGTCAGAAAGCAAAGGAATGCAAAAAAACTAATAGGACTCTTCAAAGGCCCAGAAATCTGCTTGTAGCAACTAGCCAAGTTTGGAAAATTTTAGCATCAAAAACAATTGTGACAGCATTGGATTATTGCCTGGTTGAATCAGAATGATTCAAAAGTGTTCATAGGCTTACCATAAATCATGTATGCTGGAATGTTAATAATGAATAAAAGTGTTCATAGGCCTACCATAAATCATGTATGCTGGAATGTTAATAATAATATTTTTTTATGTTAGCCTCCAAAATACTCATCTATTTATTAACAGGAGACTGACTATATAAGTTGTGATATAATACTGAACAGAAAGAACAGTCATTCACCTGCTCTTCCATGTAGCAATATTAGTGAAACACCTAGTGTGAGGATGCTGACAAACACCAAATAGGTACATACTGCATAATTCCTTTTTTCTCCAGCTTATATAGTCAGGCAAAACTAATGTATGATGTTAGATTTCAGAATAATAGTTACCCTGGAATATATCTATTGAGGAAAAAGAGATTTCGGTGTGCTGTAATGTTCTATTCTTCACCTGGATGCTGATTGCTTGAGTGTGTTTAGTTTGTAAAATTTCATTGAGTTGTGATCTTATTATATGTGTATATTAAAACACATATATCAACATTTAATTAAAAAGTAAAAGAAAAAAGAAATACTAGTTCTTGATGATAACAACAAAATTGACCAGGGGAAAAGGAAAAATCTATGCTTTTCAGAAAAATGTCATCTAAGAAATAAGAAGGAATGATAGAATTAGAAGGTAGCCATTATACAACCATTTTTGTAATTATTGAATCAGACTGGAGTAATAAGGAATATTAAAGCATTGGGCAAAATAGTATTGTGGAAGAGAATATTCATGAAAACTTTACAAATAATCCTGGAAATTGCTTATTAATTACAAATTGGGAAAGCTACCTTTACAATGAAGAATGTGTACATCACCGCCATATACTGACTAAAATGTACATTATCAAAAGTAGGACCTGTTGACATCATGTGTCTCCTGACATATTGCCATGGGAAGGACATTTTACTTATGCAGTTTTATTGATGATTGTACATAATACTTTTATTTATTTATTTATTTATTTATTTGAGTTGGAGTCTCACTCTGTCTCCCAGACTGGAGTGCAGTGGCCGCTCCCAGCCACGGTAGCCTCAACCTGCTGGGCTCCAGCAATCCTTCTGCCTCAGCCTTCCAAGTAGCTGGAACTATAGGCTCGCGCTACCACACCTGGCTAATTTTTTGATTTATTGTAGAGATGAGGTCTCACCAAGTTGCCCAGGCGAGTTTCGAATCCGCGGGCTCAGGCAATTCACTCACCTCAGCCTCCCAATGCGTGGGATTATAGGCTGAGCCACTGAGCCTGGCTATATAATACTTTTAAATAAAAATAAATAATAGGACAAATTCTATTTGTGCAGCTTTTTGCAAGAAAAAATGACTTGGAATCATGAAAATATGTCAGTGTCATAAAAGACATACACCCCAACACCCCCCAAAATCATGCAAAGCAACTCTTCTAGATTAAAGAACACTAAATTACTCTAACTGTATACAATGTATGATCATTGGTTGTGTTTAGGATTAAAAAATAAATAATTATGTAAGATAAAATCAGAGCAATTGGGTAAAATTGAATGTAGAGTAAATATTAGATAACAATAATGCTAAATTTCTTGAGTGCGATATTTATATTTTAGTTACTCTGGAGAATGATTTTTTTCCACAGGAGATATAGACTGCAGTATACAGAAATGAATAACTGTAACTTGCACTTAAAATTTCAACAAAATAAATAAAAAAGAAATAAGGCAAAATGTTAACTATTGATGCATTTTGGTGAAGTATAAGGTGTCCATTGTGCTATTTGCCCACATTTTTTTGAGGTCTGCAACTTTTCAAAATAAAATAGAAAGAATACAAAGTAGCTTCTGGAATGGTTGTCAGACCTTTCTGCTCTGGGGAGCCTGATCATCTTTACTTTTTAATGTATAGGACTGCTGGAGACAACCTTGACCATTTAGTCTGTGGTATTTCTCACGGTCTAATAGGTATAAAATCATTCAAAGATTTTGTAGTATATTACACAACAGTAGATAAAAGACTATTAAACAGCAGAGTTAGTATTGTCATTCAGTTGTTAGACTACAAAGCCCACGATGCTAACTGGTATTATGCTATTTTAGATTCCTGCAGCCATGCGCAGAGATTTCTGACTCAATTTATTCAATACATCCAGGATAGAAGTCGGTTATGTATATTTTTAGCAATCATCTTTTGTCAAATTGAGGTTAAAAGCCACACTTTGGGAGCATGATGTTTCTCAAACCTGAATAATCACCTCATCTTTTTAAAAATTATACATACTTGGGGTTTCGTTTAAGATTTTTCTGAGGATCTCTGTAATGAGGCTAGATATTTGAATTATAAAAAAACCCAAAAAAGCAGACAGAATCAAAACAAATCCATGCCCCCATAAGATCCTGATTTAAGATTTACTGATAGGCAGTGACATGTTATCCCCATGAAAAGTTCTGGTGGCTATTAATCAAAGGGTGCTCTGTTTCTGAGAATAGTTAAAACCACAGTGGGGAACTTCCAACTGCTTTTCCAGAAACATAGGCAACCTTAGTCAACCAAACAAAAGTGAACTATTTATATAAGCAAATGGCTTTATCTTTAAATCCCTGTTATTGTATAGTTTTTTTTTCTTTCTTTTTTTGCTTTATACACATCTAAGTTTTATTTTTACATAGAACACATAATCTGGGAAGATCATGTGGAAATAAAAAGGCTTTTTTTGTTGTTAGAGAAAAAATAGGAAGGAGATTGATTATACCCAGAGGCAACATTTGTCTGAATAAGTACATTGTCTTTCTAGCAGAGAGTTTATTGATATTCTAGCTGAGAGTTTTTATTGGTCATGCCTCTTTTTTGACATTTCTTCACCCTTCAAAATACGGTTCCTGGGCCATCTGTGGTAGAGTCATTCAGGTTGCTTGTTAAAAATGAAAATTGTTGCCTCATAGGAAGACCTAGAGAATTTGAAGTGTTTGATGACAAAGCCACAGAGTCTGTATTTTAACAAGCTCCTTGGGTATAAATATATACAACAAAAATAAACAGTAAAATTTGAGAAATGATGCTTTATTATTTATCTACGATTCTTAAATGTCTGCTACTGGAAGAAGAGAGATAGAATATTCTTTCCTCGAGGGAAATATTTCACAAAGGGGAAGGCATTTCTTTTCTTTTTTTTTTAATTAGGAAGAAAATTATGTATTAGTTTGAAGGGTATGCAACTGCTGTCATTCAACAATTTTGCCAATACTTGACCATGTTAGAGTAAGAAAATATCAATTTCATGTGGTTCAGCCTAATATTGATGTTTTAAAGACATTTATTATTATTATTTTGAGTCAGGAGCTCACTCTTTCACCCAGGCTGGAGTATGATGGTTCCACACAGTCTTAACTAGGGGAAGGCATTTCTAAACTAGGTTTTAGAGATTAAGTGAACACTTAAGATGGACAGGTGAAGAGCTACGGATCTTCATTTTATATGGATGGGACAGGATGAAGGAAGCAATAAAGGTGCGGAAACATGAAGCGGGTAGAAGGAAATAGATATTACACTATGTGAAGTAGATAAGAGAAGACACTGGTGAAAGACAGAACTAGACATTTAGGTTGAGGGAAGATAATATTGGGTCTTAAATGCTAGATAATTTAATTGAACATTATTACAAAGGCAGAGAGATGTTTCCAACAATTTCAACTGTCATCAATCCCTCTTTCTTTGTTGTTGTTCAATCTATTCTCCTTGCCCAAAATATCCTTTCTTTGATGATCTGTCTGGAAAACTGGCAGAATTGATTTTAAATGCTGCATATTCTTGGTTATTTTCTTTGAAAGCTCTGTATTCTGCATCTCATCTAAAAGCTTCATTAAATCTTACTTGTTTCTGTCTTCTTAGAATTATGTTATTACTGTTTTAAAAGTTTGGGTCTGAGAGTCAGATATTTTCTGGGTTAGAAGCCAAATTCTACCACTTGCTTTCAGATAAAAGTGATTTAAACTTTCTGTGCCTCAACTGTATTATCTGTGAATGGAGATTTTTAATAGCACTACCTAATGTAACAATAGGAATTGTTAGCTGCAACAAGCTTTATAGAGGGCTATAGTAGGTTCTGTAATGGAATAAATGTTCTGCCAATACTAGCTATTAATTACTATAATACCACTTAGTATTCTGACCTGAAGTTTTTACTTGACATCTTTATTACTAAACAGTAATTTCTTTAAAGGCAGGAATGTATCCTAGCATAAGCAAGGAAAACACCTAAGGAATTAATCTGTACAAAGTTGTTACTAAGTATATGTTGTAAGATGTTGGGAGTTTTAGAGTAAGAAAATGAGAATTTTATGGTAAAACTTAAGATCTCAGACTAAATCAGGGACAATATTTTGGGGAAATGAGGCTTTTTAGGACATATGCCCCTGGACAACTTTTTTTGGTCTAAATTCGGAGCTGTCAACTCTTGTGTGTCAAAAATGTCCATTATTAGAGTGGAGAAAAATTTTGAGACAAGTTTCCATGTGTAATGATTTTATTTATACACATTTTGAAATTTACAAATTATAAGCAAGGCTGAAGAATATCCCATTGGTTATTCATATCTAATAAGATGTCTCTTTTCACAACATGACAGTAGTTTAAGTTTGCGTAAATACCTAGGTCAAGATAATTATTAAACCATTATTACACATTAACTTTAGACCTTCACTATTTACCCAGCCAATTAAAATATTTTTTAATGAAATTGGAAGTAAAGAAGAAAAATTATAATTAAATAATGCATTTTAGAAAATTTTGATTTTGATATTTTATGTTTCTAGGGACTAGTGTCAATGAAAAATTTCCTAGTGATATATCAGAAGTCTGAGAAACATGGGGCCAGGGTGCATTTCTGGGGTTGGGTTTAATTTTAGTGAGTACGCTTTTCAGCACTCATCTACTCAGCATCTTTGAAACAGCCTATATTTATTCAGGGTTTTGTTTTCCCATAATAAAACTTATCAAAATGGGTCTCAGCCAACAGCCATCACATCAAGGGAAACACTGTGTGACTAAACACATGAATAGTACTCCAATTTGCAATATCATGCACAACTTTACTGGATATGGAAGGGTGATGTGTGTTCTCCTATCATATGCTCAGTGGCCATTACAAGGATAAGAATTATAGTCACCGAGTAATAATGACAATAACCATTAGTATCAATGTACTGTGTGCTGTCATAAACATTGAAGAGGAATAAACTCATTTAGTCTTCAAAATAATCATAGAAAGTGAATACCATCATTTTGATTTTTATAGGTAAAAAACAAATATGAGACACACAGGGGTAAAGTAGTTCTCTCAAATAAGTTGCTAAGTCATAATTTAAACCCTAACAATCGGGATTCATAGCCCAAAATCTTAACATGTATACTAAACCTATTATGGTACACTGTGATATGCTATGCTATGTTATTTTATGCTAAACGGTGCTTTGCTAGGTTATATACTATACTACTTTACCCTACTCTATTGAAAATCATTTTTCTTCACAAAATGGTAAATTCATTCTTATTTAATTTGTCACTAAAAACTCAGCACAAAAATGCTAAATTAAGGTGAAAAATCAATTGCCTGGAGTATTTTGACCATAGGAAATTAAGAATCCTCATCCTTATTCATTATTCATTCAACAGGTGTTTCTTGAGAACCGACTCTGTACCAGATAGTGAGTCTGGGGTTATGTCAGATTCAAGAAAGCTGGGCATTCAGGGAACTAATCGGGGGACAAGGTGATAGTAAACAAGGACACAATTTCACTTCAGTGCCAGGAAAAAAATAAAATGTGTCAAATGAAGGAAAGTGACCGAGAGTAAAAGCCACTACTATATCATGGAAGGAAAAAGTATCTTTGATGAGATAACTTTTGTGTTGAGACCTGGGTTATTAGAAGTGCTCGCTCTTGGCTGATCTGGGGAGAGACTATGCTATACAGAAAGGCTGACTGGAGAGCTGAGAAGGTTGGGAACTGCTTGGCATTTACAATAAATACCAGAGAACTTTGACTCACAAGTTGTGATCCATTTTCAGTGGGTTGAATATAAATGAGGTTGCAAATTGGCCCTGCTTCCTCCTCCAATGCTATAAAGCAGAGCTCTAATTAGCCAAAGGCAGAGGTCAAAGCCTTGTTGTCTCACATGGACATGGAAGTCCTTTATTTTAAAAATAAAGCATCTATTTTTAATAAGAATGTGGGTATTATTTTTCTGCTTAAAGATGAAATGCATTGTCATGAAAATAGTTTAATAGTGTCTATGCATTTATAAACATGTCATTTTCATTAAGCAAATAATTTCAAATTCAAAACCAGAACACAAAACTCTAAATGCCATTTACAGTTCATTCAAATTATGATTAATAAGAATATTCATTTATATGAATGTATATTTAGATTACATAATCCAAATTATGATTAATATATTGGAAAAAATGGTGGCCTAAAATGAGCACAATTCAGCATAATAGTAAGATAGGCTGTCTTTAGTGAGTGGAATTTTTCATTTAGATTTTCTAAATTTAGAATAATATATCCAAACAATGTAACTGTCCAAAAATAGAGGATTGATCAAATGTTAAGAAAAGTATACGGAATAAATTTCTAGGCAATGAATGAAGTGACGTTTGCAATAATTTTGGCTCCTATAAGATCTGGCAACCAACTTTCCTCTGCTGTACATTTTTTATACTACACACAAACTTCATTGCCTGATTTGTTCAGTTATGAGTAGCCTAGAACATTTTCTGGCAAGAGTAGGCATTCAATAAGTATTGAACAAGTGGATAAATAAATAAATAAATGGACATATGATATTATTTTTAATGGTTGAATCTTTAAATATTTGGGGAGTCTAAATTGTAGAGTATTATTCTTTTTTCAGTCTTATGCTATGATTCTAAATTAAAACTATTGAATTAAATAGCAGATTTTGAACACATTAAAAAATAAGTGTATGCCACACTCAGTAAAATAATAGTTATTCACTTTTTTTGCTTTATATTTAAGAGATTCTTATATAAATTAATTCTGCTAAAATTTTGTTGACAAAATCAGCTTATTTTTTATAATTTTGACAAGCTAAATTTAGAGTCTGTTTTAATTTAGTTTAATACAGCTTGAATTTTAGAAAATTCTGTATTCAAGTTCAATTCTGTATTATATTCATGCACATGCACACACACAATTTTATGTACAAAAAAAGGGATAGTAGTAGGGATAGAGACTGATATTTTTATTGAGAGATTCTTTAAACTGTTTAAACTTGGAATCTTTGGTTTATAGAATAAGTACAGTTTATCTAACCATCTATGTAAACAGTCCAGTTCTTGTCCTCCATGCCCGCACACAAGACAATGACTTTTTATTTTAGAATCAACACAACTCTTGAAATTTATACTGACTTCTGACATTCGTAAACACTTCCATGGAAACATGTCTAAGTAAAAATTAAGAACTCTCATGCAATGTGAAATAGGAACTGGTACCTAAACTTTGATACACATATGTTGGCATACATAGCTTTTCTGTTATTAATTATTGCTTTAGTTTACAAAGAGATTTCTATTTTAGAAATGTTTACCTTCACGAAAAGATATAAAGAATAATACTTCTCATTCACCTCTATTATAAGAATAGGCACAAACATCATTTTTAATGACTAATGCCTATTTAGAAAATCAGAAAAATTCAAATATATTTTGGAATAATTTTTTAAAATAGTGATTTCTTATGATGTATGTGTTATAATGATTTTCAGCTTTGTTTTATGTTTAAATATTGAAGTAAAAAATTACATAAAATATGTTGCAATACACAACATTTTTAACAAACAAAAAATGGAGGTATAATTGCAAGTCAAATGACATACACTTATTAAGAAAAAGAAAGCAAAACTTAAAAAAACAAATTAACTGTAATCAAAATGCTTTGGGGAAAAATGATTTAAAGCTTATGCAATTTAAGTTTATCTCATTGAAACTTCCCCTATTTCAGATGCTCTACGTAAATGTGTCACAGGTTACTCTATTTAATCCTAACAGTATATAGCAGAGCAAATATAGCAAGGAAGCTGGATTTTAGAGATGAAAAACAAGTTGATAATATTTCATGAGTGGAATTAGATTGAGTAAAGTAGATGAACTTCCCCAATGTGGGTGGGTGGGTATCAGCCAATCCACTGAGGGCCTCAGTAGAACAAATTATAGAGAAAAACTGACTCTCTCTCTCTTTGTCTCCCTCTTTCTGTTTCTGTCTCCCTCTTTGTGTCTCTCTGTCTCTATCTTTGTCTCCATCTCTGTCTCTTTGTCTCTCTCTGTCTCTCTGTGTCTCTATCTCAATTTGTCTATCTTTGTCTCTGTCTCTCAGTCTCTCTCTCTGTGTCTATTTCTGTCTCTCTCTGTGCCTCTGTCTGTCTCTTTGCCTCTTTCTCTCTCTTTCTGTCTCTCTCCCTCTGTCTCTTTAAGTCTCTCTATCTCTCTTTTTCTCACTTTCTCTTTGTCTCTCTCCCACTCTCTATTTCTCTTTGTCTCTCTGTGTGTCACTGTCTCTGTCTCTCTCACTCTCTCTGTTTCTGTCTCTCTCTTTTTTCTTTTTCCCTCCTTCCCTCCCTTCTACCCCCCCCCCCCCCCATCAGTGCCTCTGTCTCTAAGGCTTTAGGATTGGGACTGGAATTTATACCACTGGCTTCTCTCATTTTCTAGCTTACAGAAGGCAGATTACGAGACTGAACTTTTGTAATCACATGAGCAAATTCCTTATAATAAATCTATTTTTTTTCTATAAATTCTATTAGTTCTGTTTCTCTAAAGAACCCTGAAAAATACAAAGAGTAGAGAGCAACTAACTTTAATACCGTCTAAGATTTAGAAAAAAACTCACCGGGTACTGTGTCTCAAGCCTGTAATCCCAGCAACTGGGGAGGCTGAGGTGAGAGGATTGCCTGAGTTAGGGTTTTGAGATCAGCCTGGGCAGCTTCGTGAGCTCTCGTCTCTACAATAAATCAAAATATTAGCTGGGCATGGTGGCATGCACCTGTAGTTCCAGCTACTTGGAAGACTGGGACAGAAGGATCATCTGAGGCTGTGGCATGTTGAGGCTGTGGTGGTCTTGAGCATGCTACTGCACTCCAGCCTAGGAGACAGAGTAAGACTCCAACTCAAAAAAAAAGGGAAAAGAAAAAATTCAATGGATGTGTTAACTGTAAATCATGTCAGTTAATCACCTGTGAACCATGTTGACTATTGACAAAGTAAGTTGAACATATGTATACCCAGTATGTTAGCCTGTACCCTCTTTTGTGCATTGCTTCTGGCTGTGTGCTTAAACTGGGTTTAAAATGATGTAAATCAAGCATCTTAAAGTTTGTCCTGTCCATGAGTTCTAAGTAGCTGTCTTGGTAGAGTATTTGGAGGTTATCATTTTACCAAAGTAGTTTACTATATGGCAATTTGTGCCCAAATATTCAAATTGAGTCAAAAATAGAAAACAAAACATGTGATATAGGTAAGTATTTAATCAAAAACAATATTGATACCAAATGCAGCCCTAGTATTTTTTAAATGCTGTCTAAGAAAAAATGTATCATACATCAATAGCCCGAATATGTCCTGAAATCTAATGTGATTATTCGTCTCTGAAGAAGACTATAGTATTTACCAAACTACTTACAGACTCTTTCTTGACCAGAACCTGTGCCTGAAAAGACAGAAACCCAAAAAATTTTTTTGGGGGGGAGTTGAGGTTTCACTCTGTTGCCCAGGCATGTAGTGGCACGCTCATGATGACGCAGCCTCTACCTGCTGGGCTCAGATGATCCTTCCACCCCAGTTTTCCAAGTAGCTGGAACCACAGGCACGTGCCACCATGCCCAGCTAATTTTTTGATTTATTGTAGAGATGAGTTCTTGCCAAATTGCCCAGGCTGATCTCGAACTCCTGGGCTCAGGCAATCCTCTCGCCTTGGCCTCCCAAAGTGCTAGGGTTGCAAATGTGAGCCACCATGACTTGCCCTGATAGAAACCAAATTTTATCTGGCTTAAGCAAGAAAGAAAAGTATTAACTCATATAATGAGGAAGCCCAAGGTTGTGTTAAGCTTAAATCATATGTCAGTTAATCACAGTTAATATTTTTTTCAGAAGTATTTGGGTCAAGGGTCTCTAATGACATCATCAGAATACTCTTCCTCCTTCATTTGAACTTTACTCTTTTCTCTCTTAGCTTCATGTATAGAGTTAAAATTCACCCCATAGAATGGCCACTGATGCCCCTGGAAGCTCTTGGTGCATACACCACCAACTTTTCAGCTTCTCTTTCTCCATTCTTTGGAAGTACCTCTCTTGTTGATTGCTTATGGGCAAGAGAAAAAGTGATCTATTCTTTCTTCAAATAATGTCATTTTGCTGGGGAAAGAACAAATAACTACATGCCAGTTTCTATGTCAGGAGCCTTATAAAAGAGCATCTCCAAGATTCATAAGCTGTCTGAATTAATACACCTCATACAGGGCAGAAGAGCACTTTGGACTAAAGACTATTTGACTCCATATAATAGTTTCAATGACATAATAATAATAATAGTACTTACTGACAACTATTTGACATGAACTGTGCCAAGCATCTTGCATTCATAGCCTGATTCAATGCTTACAAAAAACCTACTAGAGTCTATTATCCTCATTTTATTGAGGTGGAAATTGAGGCATAGAGAAGTTAAATAGTTTCTAGAATAAATATGGTTCATGACAGGAAAAACTTAGATTCCAAACTCCAGTGGAAAAATCTGATCCATAACTCTTTTTTGCCTTGCTTTGACTAATGCACCCTATTACTCATCCTAGTATGAGCAGCGATGCTACTAAGTGGATGTGGTTGATTCACTGTAATTGTTCAGTATGTCAGTGACATTTGGATAAGTCACCTCCCAAGAGATCCCAGGCTGTGGGTTCTTCTACTGATCATCCACCCAAACACATAGGGACAGCAAATGAATGGGTATGATGAGTCACTGGTGACATATCTGCATTTGCTTCATTAAGTATAATTCTCAGAGTTTGAGCATCTTTAGCAGACTAGGACACATTATCTAAAGGGAGCCTGGCCCAGAACAAGGCCAAAGTCCCTAAGGATGACCTCAGGTTTAATTCTACATGGTCCTGTCTATGAAAGTCATCTACTTTGAGGAATATAAAAATGAAACTTCTGACAAGAACCAGGAAACTTCTCATAAAAAGATAAAATTTTAATAAGAGTGCATTATAGAATCATTTTTGTCAGATATGCAGTTCAATCACACTCAGTGATCTATCACAGAAACAGAGAACAGAGTACCACATGTTCTCACTCATAAGCAGACCCTGAACATTCACCATAATACTCTAAGAAAGGGATTGACAGTAGTGTGATACTGCTGGGGTGGGGGATGGAGGGGACACAACATCAATAAAGGTACCTGATCTCAAACCAGGCAAAGTGGGAACAAAAGGGAGGCCCAAATCTTCTTACCTGTACGATGGCCACTTGTATACCTAATCCTGAATTGTACCCCACATCTTTAAAAATAAAAAAAAGAAATAGAAAAAGAATCACCTTGTTTCAAAATTAAACTAACCAATAAAATATGAAATCAAGCCGGGCTCGGTGGCTCAGCCTGTAATCCCGCACCTTTGGGAGGCTGAGGTGAGTGGATTGCCTGAGCCCGCGGGTTCGAGACCCGCCTGGGCAGCGAGACCTCATCTCTACAATAAATCAAAAAATCAGCCAGGCGTGGTAGCGCATGCCTGTAATTCCAGCTACTTGGAAGGCTGAGGCGGAAGGATCGCCGGAGCCCAGCAGGCGAGGTTGTGGTGGCCGGGAGCGGCCACTGCACTCCAGTCTGGGCGACAGAGTGAGACTCCAAATCAAAAAAAAAAAAAAAAAAATGAAATCAAAAGAATCTGAGTTCAGCAATGAGTCGTAGAAATTGCCTTAGATCTGTTTATTCTTTTCTTATCCCTCCTTACATTCATGTGTGTTGCAGACTCCTGTAGACATACTGACTTGACCTTGTCACAAGTGTTCTCCATTGAAGTCCCTTCATCCCCATCCTCCATAACGTTCCTGCTACTTCTCATTACTAAAACTTCTCTTATCTTGTGTCCATTTCCTCATCTCTGCTCTCTACTCCAGGACTGCGTGATACAAACATGTAAGCTATTTTGTCAAACTACCTATTTCTACGATCTCACACATTTAAAAAGTATGTGTCTAGAAAGAGTAGTTCTTCTAGAAGGGCTGAAGATTTTTTAGGTGACTAGCTTATATTGTGCCAGTCTATTTTCATCTCAAGATAGCCTACCTTGCTTTGCCTAACATTGATCTCAGGAGAAAGCAATCAGACTCTGATCTGACACAGAATGGATCAAGGAATAAAGTGTCCAAAGGTGGCAATGATTTCACTATGGAAAAGCAAATGGGTGAAAAAAAATAGGGACTCTCTAATAACTGTTATCCTTATATATGTATCTGAATTTATTATTTTAAAATTATAGGTTTATATATGTGTGTGTATTTATATATATATAACATTTCAGATACATATATGAGTGATATAACTCCTTGCTATTTGGGTAATTTTATGCATATGCAATTTAAAAAATGTACTGTTTTTTAAACTCTTCTTCATGTAGAGGGTCCCAAACTTAAATAACAATAAAAATGTGCTGTGGACGCAGGGAATGTTACTGATGAAGAAGCAGTGGTTTGTGAACTATAAAAACAAAATATGGGGGTGAATTTTCATTTATAAAGAACAGTGCAGCCGGGCTCGGTGGCTCAGCCTGTAATCCCGCGCCTTTGGGAGGCTGAGGTGAGTGGATTGCATGAGTCCGCGGGTTCGAGACCCGCCTGGGCAGCGAGACCTCATCTCTACA
>NW_007246351.1:179963-190445 GCF_000164805.1 Carlito syrichta | reverse complement strand
TGGGCTCCGGCGATCCTTCCGCCTCAGCTACGCGTGCTACCACACCTGGCTGATATTTTTTATTTATTGTAGATATGAGGTCTCGCCAAGTTGCCCAGGTGGGTCTTGACCCCACGGGCTCAGGCAATTCACTCACCTCAGCCTCCCAAAGGCGCGGGATTACAGACTGAGCCACCGAGCCTGGCGCAGATAGATATTTCACTTTCAGTGTTCTAGCAACATAAAGGTAGAAACATTTCTCTAGATTATGCAAGTCAAGTGCCAGAGGGAAGGCTAAAGCTTTTTTCAGGTCTTGGAAAGCCCACCGACATAGTGATGTCCATTCAAAGGGCTCAGCATCTGCGCCCTTGGTGGCTTCACAGAGAGGTTCAGTGATAATGCTGACATTTGGAATCCATATTCTACAAAAGCCTGCCATCCCCCAAAAGGGTTCTCAGCTGCTCGTGAGTATTAGGAGGCTGCAAGTTTGGGATGGCTGCTTTCTCTTCTGTGGTTAAACTTCTTTGTCTGGAGGTTTTACTGTAGCCCAAATATTTTACCTGTTATAAGCCAATCCCTCTCTTCTAAAAAGTTTAAGGTCGGCCAGGCTCAGTGCCTCAGCCTGTCATCCAAGCACTTTGGAAGGCTGAGGCGAGTAGATGGCCTGAGCCCGTGGGTTCGAGACCAGCCTGGGCAACTGGGTGAGCGCTTGTCTCTACAATGAATAAAAAAAAAAACTAAGCCGGGCTCGGTGGCTCAGCCAGTAATCCTGCGCCTTCGGGAGGCTGAGGTGAGTAGATCGCCTGAGCCCGCAGGTTCGAGACCCGCCAGGGCAGCGAGACTTCATCTCTACAATAAATCAAAAAATCAGCCGGGCGTGGTAGCGCATGCCTGTAATTCCGGCTACTCGGAAGGCTGAGGCGGAAGGATCACCGGAGCCCAGCAGGTCGAGGCTGCGGTGGCCGGGAGCGGCCACTGCACTCCAGTCTGGGCGACAGAGTGAGACTCCAACTCAAAAAAAAAAAAAAAAAAAAAAGAACAGTGCATTTTTAAAAAAGGAAACTGACCTAGGCTATACACACTGAGATATGAGGGGGTACTGCTAGCCCAGAGCTAAGAAACTACTCATGGTATTTATGTCACACTTTACCACTGGCAAAGTTCCATCAAATCCATTTTCATATTTTATATTCAGAAAGAGATGATGAAATTGGGATATCTTTTAACACATAGTGTTTGCTGAAGTCAATGACTTGAAGTTTTCACTGGTTTGTTCAAGGTCACAGAATAAGTAAATGCCAGATTTAGTATCTTATCATGCTTGTGACTCAAAGCTTTATATGCCTTTTAATAATAATTATGATTATATTGGATAATTGTACTATATATTATGTTTGTACACATTTAGGGGCACTATCCTTTTTGAGTCTCACTGATCTAGAAAATTCTAGGGAGAGAAAAGTTAATGAGAGTGGGACTGACAGCTTAAAGACCTCAGATAATTTTTTGACCTGAAACCAGTATGGTGGAGCTTGGGTCCAAGCAGGAATAAAGTTCCCTTTATTTAAGATTTAAGGGCCTGAAAAACTGCTGTCAGCTAAATTTGATGACAAAGTTAGACTCAGATGACATAAAACTGGAAACAGCAGTTTGTGCTACAGGATGACATTGTTAATTTTTTTTTCTTACATGGTCAAAATATTTCAGTTAGTATAATTGTTGAACAAATAAAATCAACCAAGTTTGACAATGTACACATTGCTTTGGCAAGTAATTCACTGTCGTACGTTCCAACAAGTGCTCTCTACTGGCAGAGGGTCTTCAACCTTTAGTCTTTCTTGGGTTGTTTCAGCTGCAGAGAACTCGTACCTCATCTAAGAGCATGCACTTCCCTGTGTGCCTCATATTTCCTCACCTTTGTGTGAATGAGTGTAAAGGCCCAGTCATTTTTGTCCACCAAAGACAACTGACCATGACCACTATTTTTTCAGAGTTCTCTGTGGTGCTAACTTTGCCTTCCAGGCTTCGTTGCAACAGCTCAGACTCTTCATCTACTCAATTCTAGTTTCTTCTCCTCCCTCTCATGATCCCAAGGACATTCCTCAATTAATACTAGCAACGATTCTGCACCTATCTCTGTCTTAGGGATTACCTACTACAAGATATAACTAGTGTTAATTGATGCCGGAATGAAATGAGAGACTGGAAAATATTATTATAATTTTTTAGTCCTAGATCATTTGTTGCTTACTTTTCTTGTCTTATTTTGTTCTTATAGTAGAAAGAGCAGAGAGAGGACTCTGGTGTCATGTGTCAGTGCAATTTAAAAATTTTCATCAGCGGTAAATTGGGATACACAAGGGGGAAACCACCCAAAAAGCTGGAATTGTGTTTTGGAGAGTAGGCCTCTTGTAGAACAGGCTTCCCCCAATAGGTAATGGGTTTAGGAACCCATCACCATCAATGTACCAGCTAGCATTATTGTGATTGTGTTGAGTTTTAGTGATTTTTTTTAAAAAAAATCTTTCATTGTGTTTGCCCATTTCATGATGGGTGATTTACAAGCACACTTGCCCACATTGTGTTAAGTTTTCAGCAGTTTTTTTTCTTTTTTTTAGGTGGAGTCTTACTCTGTCACTCAGACTGGAGTGCAGTGGCCGCTCTTGGCCACTGCAGCCTTGATATGCTGGACTCCGGCGATCTTTCCACCTCAGCTTTCCAAGTAGCTGGAACTACAGGCGCGGGCTCCACCCCCGGCTAATTTTTGATTTGTTGTAGAGATGAGGTCTTGCCAAGTTGTCCAGGTGGGTCTCAAACCTGCGGGCTCAGGCAATTCACTCACCTCGGCCTCCCAAAGCACTGGGATTACAGGCTGAGCCACCGAGCCTGACCAAGCAGTTTTTGACCAAAACAGCACCACCCACGTGCCCCACCCTCCGTATTTACCAGATCTTGCCTTGAGCAACTTGTTTTTCTTTCCCTGGATGAAAAAAGTCTGCAAAGGAAAATGTTTTACCAATGTGGAAGATGTGAAACAAAAAATGGCAGAAGGACTAAAAGGCATCAAAGTTGACGAGCACATCTTTATAATAAAATAAAGTTTTAAAAAACTGTTTTGAACTGTTGAAAAAGCATCTCAGTACATATACTACATCAAACGGAGGGTACTTTGAAGGTGACTGAGGGTTTAACATGTAAGAATAAATAAACAGATTTTTACAAACAAATTCCAGTTTGGGAGGTTTCCTTCGTATAGTGGTAGAATGGATTGCACTAGTTGGTGTACTTCAAATAAGAATTTGAATATTATGCAGGTCACAGAAACCACAAGGACAGATATTACCTTTGATGGCTCCCATCCTGATTACGTAGAGTTGCTTAGAACCATAACAAAGCATAAACTTTATTATTTTTTTAATCATTCCCTTTCTCTAAGCCAAGGTGCAAACCAGAGATTTGCTATAATAATCAGACTTAAACACCTGGGAATGCAGTAGTTAGGATACAGTGTCCCTGACTTACTGAAGTGACTACTTATGTGTCTGTCCGTTAAGCTTTTACCTCTGTTGAAGCTAAGTGAATAATTAGATTCTGTAAACATGCTTAAGTTTTTAAACTTGATGCTAATATTTTCTTTTACTTTGGGATGATTTACCAATAAGGCTGACTACAGCATTACTTGTGTAAATAGGTTTAAGAAATTAAAATTCTGCTGAAAGAGTTCATGTTGGATATACCAATAGTACAGCATTTTCAACTCATTGGCCACATACAACTGGAAATGGGTGTCTGAATTACTTTGCTGAAAAGGAGCATAAACTCTCAGAGGACGAGTCTGTCATGATTGAAGAGAGGTATCTGCCAGAAACACAGGTGGAATCATGCAAATAACGATTCTATCACTCTTGATCACATAGTTCAGGGTGAATAAATGAAAGCTGAGAGCTTCACAACTTCACAAGGAGGAGAGACTGCCAAATATCAACTGTAGAGGTGAATCATTGATAATTTTATCTTTGTTCTTTTACAAATGAATGTTGTTTCAACATATTTATTAAAACCTTAATAATTTCCAGAGGAACAACAGAAAATATGTAGACGTATATACTCAATATGACCAAAAGATGGTAGTATTACATAGACAATCAAGCCACAGCGTTCACATTATAAAACAGTTGCTCAAAGGAAGATTCTTCTAGTGAAAGTTGGTGTCAGTTGAAATCACAATCATCATAAAATGAAGTATAGCAAACGTATGAGACAATAGCACACATTTTCAGTCATATAATTTTTTATACATTTTTCGGAGTATAATGTAAATCTTCATAAATCAAGATTTTAAAATGTCATATGTAATTTAAATGTTAAAAAATTTATCTAACAACAACAAGATGCATAATGCCATTTAGTTTGTCTTTTACTGAAATATAGTCTACCAGATTTGTCTACGTTACTTAAAGAAGTTTATTCTGGACAAAGAAATGATTAATGTCTAAAAAGGAAAGATTTTCAGGGCAACATTTTTGCATCATTTTATGAAACGACTGAATATGAATATAAAGAATAGAAGAGGCCTGTGGGGATTGCACATATTAGACTGACCCCCCAGAAACTGCTTTTCAGGACACTTGAGTTAAGAGGTGAGAAATAGTTCCAGCACATAAGAAGCTGAATCTGTCACTTCTCTGCTGAAAACCACCCTGCAGCTTCTACTAATGTGTGAGTCACTTGGTATGCCTCACTACTCAAGGTCCTTGGAGATCTGATTCCTACCCACCTGCCCAGCTTCATTGTTTCTGATGCATCTCATACCTCAAGTATAGGGCATTATATTCTGTGCTTGAACACATTGCCATTTTCTGTGCCTTGCTCCTTATTGGTCATATAGTATAAAACATTTCCAGAAAGTCAAGGTGGAAAGAAGTAATCCAAACAACGGTGTGATTTGTGTGTAATGCTAGAATAAAACAATGATTCTCTTCTATTGAAGATACATCCTGCATGTGTGTGTTTCATATATATATAATATATTTAAATAAAATAAAATTTAAATTAAAATGTATAAAATATAGATTACAAATATATATATAAATATATAAAATAAAAAATATATAAGCATGGGATTAACTTTATTATATATAATATATAACTATATAGTATACATATATACATTTATATACAATATACATAAACAATGTATATATGTATATAATGTTGTTATATATAAAGTATATAGTATGTATAAAAATAATGTATATAATATGTTCCCATGAGCACATAATTTTGCAAAGTCTGTAAAAATTGTAATGTGTTAGGACTAGTGTCTCTGTCTCCTCAGAGTTCCCTCTGTCACATCCTTCCTGTTATTAAATGAGGCCTTAGAGTGGTCATTAGTACTCTTTGTGATCTGATAGAGAAAGTTCAAGAGTTCAAGTGGAATTACATTTAAGTTTTGTTTAGTGAGATATGATTATGGGCTTAGCAGCCACACCTATGTAGAATTCAGTTATCGATGGCATTTCCAGCATAGTATTCCTACCATCTGCTATGAGAACTAACTCAGAACCACAACACAAACACGGGCACAGTGATTGTGGAATGCATATGTTCTCTGTTGCTTCATTCTAGATGTTTGTGCTTAGAGGAGAAGCAATGTTTGAAAAACACTAGGCCAGAAATAATTCGCATAACTTAGTCCAAATCATGTAAACCATAAATAAGAAACTGAAAAGAAGTTTTTCCAAATTTGACATCAATCCTAAAAATTTACATGATATTGCCAAAAATGATTGTATTACTGAAAATAGTTTTTTATGAATATAAAAACTTCAACCAAGCATGACAGAGGAAATGATAAATTATGTTTTAATTCTTGCGATATAAAAAGTTACTATAAAATCAGTGTCATATGAAGATGATATTAAAGAGAATGAAGGCAAAAATTATAGGGAAAAATGCATCACAGAGGCTGTAAGGTAGATAATTAACAAAAATAACATGTTATTTTCTGCAGTTTGTGTTTTTGTGCAATTTGTCAGTTTTTGAAAAAATAATTTACTTTTCTTACTCTAAATAAATGTTCTGTTTTGTACCTAATATTGTATTTATAATTTTGTATTGATATTTCTTCAAAGGGTTCACACAAATTATATATAAGCTTCAGACCCCACAAATGTTCAACCATTCCTTGTTCTCAAGCCAGAAATAATCTCTCTTTTGAATTTTCTCTGAGAATTATACAGGTCCATTTTTTTTCCTGCCACTTACTGGTACCTGAATAAAGCTGAATTATTCTAGTTCAGTGCCTACAATATGAAAAGATTATGCATTACTAAGAGGGCTTTCTAAGGAGAGAATTCTTTCTTGACATGGCCTCAGCAGTGTCATGAATGAATGTGCCATAAACAAATATTTTAATATTTTTACTATACAATGTACATGCCTTTTAATATTTAGAGCAAAAGCCCAGTTTTAAAAAAAACCTTTACCCTATACGCAAGAAATGATGGACGTTAGTTCAGAACAGGTTCCCAGATAGCTCTGGCCAACTGCCTCCTTCTCTCGTTTACAATTTGGTTATCCCAATGCCATCCAAACCAATCAAGTACCCTCATTTATCGTGGAAGCCCATGAAACGTGGACCTGCATTTATAGCATCTGTCCACAGACAGCTAATATAATTGAGAATTTCGATGAACGTTGAAGAAAGCCTTGGCAAAAGGACACCCAGAAGGGACATTCCAATAATGGGCTCTGTAACTATCAGGGACACTCTGGGTACTACAGTTTTCAGACCAGGATAGTGGACACATGGTTCTGGGTAGCTGGCTGGAGCAGCATGTGGACAGGGGAATGAGAGTGCTATTGGACGAGTCTCTGAGGTTGCATGTATGGGTGATGGACTGGTGAGCAGAAAAGGGGTGGTCAAAACTGAACATGATGCAGATGAAGAACTGACATAGACGATCCTCGTGTCCTTGACAGAAACTACCAATCTTTATTCCCTGGTACAGCCACCTATCACATTTCCTGGGATGGTGGGAGGTGTGGAACACCTGGCCAACAAACACTGAATGACTCCAACCTGGAAGTACTAACCTCATGCGTTACTGTGGTCTGTCATACAGGGCTCACTTGCCATATGGTTTCAGTCACTGACCTGATGAGCCATGTGTGGACTAATTCAACAGGTTCAGATAACACAAATACTCTAACTTAACTCTTTGAAGTTCTGTCCAAGTTTTTAAATCATACTTACTTTAAAGTTCTCCATCTCATCATATTATTTTCCCATGAGTTTAAACATCTCTTGGGAAATAATTTTTAATATATTGAGCACAGCAGCTTTCAATTCGGGGCAATTTTGACGCCTACAAGCATCTGGCAAGCCTAGAGATTTTTTGTTTATTTATTTTTTGGTCACAACTTGTGTGGGGAGAAGAGAGATACTAATATCTAATGTTTTGATGCTGGGGAAGCTGATAGATACCCTGGAATGCACAGGACAGCATCTTGCAACAGAGCATTATCTGACCAAAAATGTTTACAGTGGTCATGTGTGGTGGCTCATGCCTGCAATCCTAGCACTTTGGGAAAATGAGGTGAGATGACTGCTTGAGGCCAGGAGTTTGAGACCAGCCTAGGCAACATAACAAGACTTTGTCTCTACAAAATATTTAGAAAATTAGCCGGGCATAGTGGCATGCACTTGTAATCTCAGCTACTTGGGAGGCTGAAAAGGGTAGATCCCTTCAGCTCAGGAGTTTGAGGCTGTGATGAGCCATGATCATGCCAATGCACTCCAACGTGGGGGACAGAGTGAGACCCCAATTCAAAAAAAAATGTCGACAGTGCCAAGGTTAAGAAACCTGATCTAGAAGAGAGCAAACACAGAAGAATGGAAATTTCTCAGCATAGCTTAAAGGATGACTGTCTGACCTGTGTCAATTCAATATGACAACACAGAATCAAGTTTTTGAATGATGACTAAAACTATTATTTTGCAGAATACCAGTTCTTTTCCTTCTTTTCAATTTGGTACTCATATCAAAAAATATATGCATGCCATGTTCTGGCTATGGCTATTTGCAAACATTTTTACTTAAAAAAAAAAAACACCTTCTTATTTGATAAGGTGGAACGTAGCTTGCTTCTGTTTCTCTGAAGAGCTTTGTACATCTTTTACCTTGTAAAAAAATATCCTCTGATTGTCAAGTGTCATCTTTTTATATCAATACATATTCATATAGCTCTTATCAGTAAAGATGTTGGGAAATGCTAATTTGCACTAAGCTGAACACTGGTATAAAGAGGTCACTTGGGACATGGAAGATCAGGGAGTGTAACTGAGCACAGATGACATGTAGGGAAGATGTGAAGAAGCTGAAAAGATTCCTGGGAGGGTGAGCGCTACAAAAGAAATGTCAAAGTTATTGGTGAAACAAGAGCAGGAATTAGCATAGGAAACTATCGAAGAAAAAAGTTCAAGAGACTTGAAACAAAAAATAGACCAAAAGCAATAAAAAGGTTCTAGACGGGTCCGAGGGAAGTTAATCTTATTATGAATACTACAGTGCACAACTCTAATGTCATTCCTCCTATCATTCTTTCTTCCAGGGGCAGAACCTAGAAATGGCTACAACAGGCAGCCTTCTTCTAATTTGTTTGGCATAAAGTGAAACCAGCATCCCTCTACCTCAATACACTGTATTTCTAGTAATGTGTACTAAAGGAATGTGACCTCTCTTGTTGCAAGTAAATGAATAAATAAATTTCAGAATTGTTATGGTTATCTGACAGGAGTTTCCTACAACATAGCTGAAAGACTCAGCTATGTCACTGCCACATTCTCTGGTCCACAGTCCAAGGCATTCATTATCATACTGGCCTCAAGACAGTTGGCATTTGCTAAATAACATATTGGTCCACACAGGAACACAGACTTCTTCCAACGAACCACAATCATTCATAAAAAGGAACACAATAAAAACAAAATACAACGCCAACACCTGTTATTGATTAGAGGTAAAAAATGCTAATTTTTTTTAAAAGCACAACAAAAAAATCTAGCAATAATTAGAGTTTAAATGGGCATTTATAGCTCAGATACTTTTAGAAAATGAACTGCTTGCTAGAATTTGTCCCAAACACTTAACAAATATTAACTAATTTGACTTTATATCATACCTATATATGTGTGCTGTTATTTTCTTCACACAACAGAGAAACTGAGATACAAAAGACCAAGTAAAATAGGCCCAAGATCAGAATGTCTGAGTCCAGAGATTATCTATGATTTCTCACTATGACTCCATAATCTTTATTTTGTGGTTCATTTAACTCCCAACTTTGACATTGGTTACTTCCACATTTTGGCAAGACACATAGAAATTCATACTCCTAAAGTTCAAGCTGAGAATGATAAAACAATAGACAGAGACAGATGGAGGGAGGAGAGATTGATTTTTGAAAAAAAATACCCCTCTTACTATCTAATCTCTGTTAGAAAGTTTTTGTTGCCTGCCTATATTCTAGACACAAACCTTGTGTCTTTCACAAAAAGTAGCTCAAAATGGGTCATAAATCTAAATAGAAAATGCAAAACCATAAACCTTCTAGAAGATAATACAGAAGAAAATCCACACAATCATGTGTTTTTTGATGCTTCTTAGGAACAACATCAAATATGCTATCCATGAAAGAAAAAATGAATTAACTGGACTTCATTAAAAGTACAATTTTTTCTCTAAAAAAAAATCACTGCTGTGACAATAAATGTGTAAGATTAAATTTGGAGAAAATATTTTCTTTTTTTAATCAATATTTTTTATTATGGTTTTGTGGGGTACAGTTAAGGGTTAGGTGTACAGTTATGTTTCATTCAGGTCCCCTGTTGATAAGAGGTGTTTCCCCATCCCCAGACAGATATTTGCTACCGTTAATCCCATCTCCCCCCCCCCCCATAGTTTCCCAGTACCGTCAGTCATTTTCTTATAGTATTACATTGGATGTTCAAGGTCCATTATATGAGTGAGAACATGTGATACTCGGATCTTTGTTTCTGTGAGAGGTCACTCAATATTATAGACTCTAGTTCCATCCAGGTTGCTGCGAAATTCATGATTTTGTTCTTTTTTATGACTGCATAGTATTCCATCGTGTATATGTACCACATTTTTTTAATCCAGTCCTCTTTTGATGGGCAGCATGGTTGTTTCCAGGTTCTTGCTATTGTGAACAATGCTGCGATAAACATACGTGTGCAGGTATCTTTTTTATAGAGTGATTTGAGTTCTTCAGGGTATATTTCCAGTAGGGGGATTGTGGGGTCATATGGGAGGATGATATTTAGAGCTTTTAGGAATCGCCACACTGCTTTCCACAGAGGTTGCACTAGTTTACACTCCCACCAACAGTGTAGAAGTGTTCCCTTTTCACCACACCCTCTCCAGCAGCTGTTATTTTTTGAGTTGTTGATAATTGCCATTCTGACTGGAGTTAGGT
>NW_007246351.1:106631-179916 GCF_000164805.1 Carlito syrichta | reverse complement strand
TTTGAGGTTTTACATTTAGGTCTCTGATTCATTTGGAGTTAACCTTTGTGCATGGGGATAGATAGGGGTCCTGTTTCAATCTTCTGCATGTGGCCCAGCCAGTTTTCCCAGCACCATTTACTGAATAGGTTCTCCTCTCCCCAGTGGTAGGTGGTGGAGGTCTTGTCAAAGATGAGTTGGTTGAGAAATTGAGGTTTTGCTTCTGGAATCTTAATTCTATTCCATTGATCTATATGCCTGTTCCTATACCAATACCAAGCTGTTTTGATGATTGTAGCTTTATAGTAAAGTTTGAAGTCTGGTAATGTGATACCACCTACTTTTTTTTTTTTTTTTGGCTGAGGATTGTTCTGGCTATTCTTAAATGTTGAGACCCTAAATAGACCAATAACAATCAAGGAAATTGGCTACGTAATAAGAAAACTTCCTACAAAAAAAAAGCCCTGACCCAGATGGCTTTCCAGCAGAATTCTACAAGACATTTAAGGAGGAGCTGATACCAATCCTACTGAAGGTATTCCAGGCAATTGAAAAAGATGGAACTCTCCCCCAATCATTTTACGAAGCCGACATCACATTGATACTCAAGCCAGGTAAAGATCCAACAAAGAAAGAGAACTACAGGCCAAAATCTTTGATGAACATAGATGCTAAAATTCTCAACAAGATCCTAGCAAACCAAATTCAGCAATACATCTCAAAAATTATCCATCATGACCAAGTAGGCTTCATTCCTGGGATGTAAGGCTGGTTCAACATTTGTAAAACCATAAATGTAATTAAATATATCAACAGATGTCAAAACAAAAACCACATGATCATATCATTAGATGCAGAAAAAACTTTTGATAAAATCCAGCACCCCTTCTTGATAAAAACCCTTGAACATCTAGGTATACGGGGAACATACCTCAAAATAGTAAAAGTCATCTATGAGAAACCCACAGCCAGCATACTCCTAAATGGACAAAAATTGGAACCATTTCCCCTGAAAACTGGAACAAGACAAGGATGCGCACTCTCACCCCTCCTATTCAACATAGTATTGGAAGTCCTGGCTCAAGCAATCAGAGAAGAGGAGGCAATCAGGGGTATCCAAATAGGAAAAGAGGAAATCAAGTTATCTCTCTTTGCAGATGATATGATTGTGTACCTTGAAAACCCAAGAGAATCTGTCAAAAACCTCCTTACACTGATAAAGGCCTTTGGCAAAGTCTCAGGTTACAAAATAAATGTACAAAAGACAATCGCATTTCTCTACATCAGTAATAAACAAACAGAAATCCAAATAAAAAACACAATTCCATTCACAATAGCCACAAAAAATACCGAAATACCTTGACATATTCTTAAGCAGAGATGTGAAAGACCTTTACAATGAAAATTATAAAACACTGCTCAAAGAAATCAAAGATGACACAAACAAGTAGAAAAATATCCCATGCTCATGGATTGGAAGAATCAACATTGTGAAAATGTCCATCTTACCTAAGGCAATCTACAAATTCAATCCAATACCCATCAAATTACCAGCAACATTCTTCTCAGACCTCGAAAAGACGACACAGGAATTCATATGGAAACACAAACATCCAAGAAAGTATTTTCAAAACAAATATCTGATGAAGGCTTTGTATATAAACTATAAAAATAACTCTCAAATCTCTATAATAAGAAAACTCGCAACACAATTAGAAACTTGGCAAAAGATCTAAACAGATATCTTGCCAAGTAATATGATCAGATAGTAAATAAGCAAAAAAAGATGTTTGACATCTTGTTATCGGGAACTTGTAAATTAAACAACAATGAAATACTACTACACTCTCAGTAAAGTGGTCACATTTCTAATAACAACATAAATTGCTGTCCAGGATACAGAGCAACAAGAACTCTCCTTCGTTGCTGGTAAAAATGTGAAATGGTACAGCCACTGGAGAGGAAAGTTTGGCTATTTCTTTTCACTCAAGATGACCTTACTATATAACCCAGTAATCATGCTTCAAAAAGCTTACCACACTGATGTGAAAACTTATGTTCACAGAAAAACTTGAACTTAGAAGTTAAGTAGCTTTATTCATAATTGTCCCATACTAGAAGCATTTAAGATATCTTTTAATAAGTGCATGAATAAAGCATAATGCATTCTTACAACAAAATAGTATTTGACAATAAAATGAAATATGATATCAAACCACAGAAAGATATGGATATTTTTTATCTTTTTAAAATACATACATTTCTTTTTTATTATAAAGATGTGGGGTACAATTCAGGGTTAGGCATACAAACGTTGATTATGCAGGTACCCTTGTTGTTGAGGTATGCCCCTACCTCCTCTAGTAGTTTCCCTCAACTGGCATTCCCAGCCCCCTCCCTTGACTATGTTTTAAATGCACATTACAATTCCAAGTTACATGGCATTCTCTAAGTGGAAAAATTATAGAACTGGCAAAAATGATCAGTGGTTGTCATGTGTTGGGGTTAAGGGAAGATAGTAAGTGAGTAAGTGAAGCCTAGGACATATTTAATACAGTGAAATTATTACCCATGATCTTGTAATGAGGGACGCAGAGCATTATGGATTTATGTCATAAAAATTTGTAACGTGAAGAGCCAATCCTACTGCATGCAAATTTAGGAAGACTCTTTACCAAAGAGTATTACTAAAAATCAAGGTCTGGTCATTCAGTAGGTTTATTAGTACTGTAACATTGCTTCTAAGTTCGCTCAGCTAAAGAGACAAGCAAATATATGAGTACATAATAACCTCTATACAGTATATATGTCTATCAAATATTTGATGTGCACCTATTTCTAGTTCCATCTGTATTAAGCTAAACATGAGCTCATGCACCTAATTCTAATCCATTATCATGTGGATCATTACAGTATCCTTCTCTCTTAGTTACAACTTCCCACTCCAATAGGAAGAAATTTGGCTCCACAGTCTACCATCTATTTATCTTTTATTTTCATTTCCAGTGTATGTGTATAGTGTTATCAGGATTGTCACCCTATATTCCTACCAGAAATGACTTTATCGACTACATTATAGTACTCAACCTGTACTCCTTTGCCTTTCATCTTACAGATTCCATCATTTCCATATTTGCTTAGGTTTGATTCTGATGGAACCTTCCTTAGTCAGCTTGTTTTATACATCTGTAGTACAGACAGAAGGCATAGTCACAGTCTTTCTTTTGTCTTAGAATACCCTGGCCACCTAAAAGATCTTTTAACTTTATATACAATAAGATTGGCTCTTCATGTCACAAGTTTTTAAGGCACAAAATACATAATACTGTGTATCCCTCATTACAAGATCACTGGTAATAATTTCACTATCTTAAATATTCCATAGGCTTCACTTGCTAACTCACTAACCTCCCCTAACCCCAACACATGACAACCACTGCTAAATTTTGCCAACTCTATAATTTCTCCATTTAGAGAATGTTATGTGATTTGGAATCATAATATACATTTAAACCTTAGTCTGTTGGACCATGTTCTTGACTTCAGCCTCTAGAACTGTGAGACACACATTTACGTTGCCATAGGCCACAAAATTTATGGTATTTTTTTATAGCAGCCTGAAAAGGTTAATGTATTACTCTGTTTTGTTAAATAGTACTACAGAAAATATGTCTTTAATCTTTCATACCATTTTAAAAGATTATGAAATCATTTGTTTGCAGATATTTCAAAATGTATTAAAAATAAAACATGTCCTATGATCATTCTGACTATTTCTGCATTTCATTGGACTTGTTGTAATCTAGTGTAGGTATTATGGGAAAATTGTCATTCTTTGTTTCCCACTCTGCTCTATCACAAATTTTGTGATCTCAGAAACCTGTTTAACATCTCTACCAGTGCCTCAGTTTCTCTTAGAAAAAGGTATTTAGGGTAGCTTTTTCATTGGACTGATATTAGGATTAAATTAATTAAATTATAGAGGCATATAGATCAGTGCCCAGCACTGAGTAAGTAGTTAATAAGAGATGATAACGACAACGGTGATGATTATGATTACCAACAATGGAGAATCTTTGGAAAGGTGGAGAAGTTGAAGGCTAGTTGTTCATGCCAGATGCTTGGTAGAAAAATGTAGATTTAAACCGTATCCTAACACTTAGTAAAACAATTAGCACATAGGCACAGAAAAGATGTATGTCTGAGATTTTTCTTTCAGATTTCTAAAGTTATAGGAAAACATACATATACACAGACACACACACACACACACAAACACCTTAGAATATTAACTATGCATTTAATAACCTGACATATTTCAAGTCACGCATATTTGTATTTAAATAGCTATTCTTTTTCTCCTGGTCTCTTTCTATAATTATTATTGTGTGATATGCGACCATAACATGAGGTATATTCTATTAGAAAATGCTTAGGCATGCAGCACAGTATTATTAGCCAAAGGTACAGTACCTTTATAAAAGAGTCTCAAGAGACCTTGTGCTATACAATAGATCTCTGGGACTTACTCATTCTGCATAACTGAACCTTTGCCTAATACCTCCCTGTGTCCTACTCCCCTCAGATCCTGGCAACCACCACTCTCATCTTTGCATCTAGGATTCTAACTGATTTAGATTGCTCACATGAGTGCTATCATGAAATATTGATCTTTAGAATTTTAAGGTAAGCTTTACGTTTTTTTTCTTGCTTTTTCAAAAAACTTAATCTCCATATGATGATTTCTTTCAGTATTACATTTCCTATTAACATGACTTTATTTTAGAAATTCCCTATAATTAACTGAAACAGTCCAGTTTTTAAATAAGTGAAGCAAAAGTATGGTCACAGCTAAATGCTCCTTGCCTGCTTGCTCATTCATCAGCTCAACGACCAGATTAATGTTTTGGTGCACATAATGCATGTCAAAACCTCAGTAATATTCCCTAAATGAGAATAAATAACTTACTAACCTTGAGCTATACCATTTTGATTGAGAATACTCTGATTAATTTGTCCTCGTACATGTTTCTTTCCACAGTCCCTGAAATAGCTTTGTGCCAGAGACATAGAATCATTTTCATTTGTCAAATAATAATTATCATCAAGTCCTCTATAAACCACCTTGTCTTTTCCTTGAGGATATCAGTATATGCTAAAATATAAGATAATATTTTTCTGATATTTTCCAGGAAAGAAATATGAATGCTATTTTAATAAAGGTGGTGGAAACAGAGATAAAGAAGGTAAGAGTTTACTAAAAAACACATACCAAGTGCATTAGCACATCCCAGATTTTTGATTTTTTTTAAAAAATCATTCTAATTATTCAGTAATTCTAATAAAATAATGTTTGCATTTGGATATTAATGGATCAAGTCATGTCAGGAGATCAGGGAAGAGTAACGTTTTGGGTACAAACTGGATGGTTCATACACAGGTAAGATTTAAGTATCATCAACTAAGTGTTCAAATTAGTAATTTAGAAGTTTAAAAAATGTATTATATCCATATTAACTCATATTTAAATAGTTTCAAATAACTCATTTAACCAAATTTCCAAATTTTCAAATTATGTTTGATAATTTCGTCTTCTCCATCAGAATCAGCTTAAGATACTTTCATGATATATTTAATAGAAAAAACAAATGCATAAAACTTGAAAGTTATAAGTGACAAACTACAATACACTGTTACTGGTTGCCATTGTTTCTTGCTATCTCTACCTTTTGTATATATGCATGTACCTGAGTTTCTCTTAAAAGGTTTTTGGAGTTTCCTTTAACATTTCCAGGAATAAAAATTACTCTCAGAGGACACTCAGGAAACTTATGTCTTTAGTTTGGGTCTCAGATAGTGGCTTCTTGGGCATGGATCGGTGGCTTTCATTCAACTGCCAATTTGCTTGGAAATATGACTGTACAATTTATTTTTAATGAGAATTATTGGGTCTTATGCTTAAAGACCATGTATATTTGGTAGTCAAGACACAAAATTCCTCACGCTTTCGGAGGAAGCTTCTGGAACATAAGACCTTTCTCAGAATGTAGTGTGACTGTTACAGCAGATAAAGATTTTTTGTCATAACGTAGCATCAACTCTCAGTAGCATTATTTCTCAAACATTCTATAACTGAGCAGAATTGTGTTGAGCTTTAAACTCAGACACACCCAGACTTATAGTCAAGTTCTGCTTCTTGGACAGATTGTGTGTGCTGCAACAATTTCTATATCTGTAAAACGAGAATAGTAATACCTAACTCTTAGGACCAATATGAGTATTCAATATGTTGTGGAATGCAAAATGAGACATACCCTATCTTCTCAATTTAGAAAGAGAGTTCAAAGTTGAAAGCATTAGGTACAAATTATTTCAACTTTCTAAAGAAAGATGCTACACATATAAGTAGATTATAAACCATGCAGCTGCTTCCCTTAATGCATTTCTCAGCTTCAGTCTAAATGTCCGATGATATGGGCAATAAGAGGGCAGAATAAGCACTGCTGTAAAGAAGAAAAATGTCTGCCTTCTGTATTTTCTATATACCTCCCTAGTGTGCCTCTCGTATCTCAGACCAAGTGGTAGCAGCTTCAAGAAAACTACTCCAGAGAGTGAGCGTGACTGCTAGAAGGGGGACTGAATTCTCACTCATGCACACCTGATTTACAGCAAAAAAATGTTCTTAGGGCTTCTGAAGGACCAGAGTGATGTGCGACACAAATCTTGTCAGGAAAAATTGACCCTTGCTTTCTAGCGTTCCCATGGCACAGAAATACACATGTACATTTTCCTCATACGTTTGGAAGGATATGGTATTGGAGATCTCCTGATGGCAAAGCAGAGAGAGAGACAGCTGAAATATAGCTACTTAGGTGCTTACTCTTCCATAATGATGTGGGGGTGTTATTACTATTGTCTTGCCCTGGGCACTAAGTGAATAAGAAGATAAATGAACTCCAGACTCTTGAAAGGGACCTGCTTGAGAAGAATGCCTCTAAGATGGAGGAATCTTCATTAAGAAAAGGTCTGTGTGAGATGCAGGCTCTGAGTGTAGGTAGCCTTTTAGAACATGTGCCGTAGGCACAGCTCGAGCTCCTCAGAGGTGGTATGGATGCTGGGATCAGAGAAAGTTTCTAGAAAAAACTCAAAAACTGTTTCACAAGAGAAAATAAGTGGGCATTTGGGCACTCCAAGGTCAGACTACAACAGTAATAGGTCACACCTTTATGCCTTCTCCTCCCATTCTCTACCATTTCTGGAAAAATCCACATTTCAAAAACTAGGAGAATGGGAAAGCAAGGTGAAGAAATAGTGAACAAACATAGCACCACGTCCCTCTCAGCCTTGTCCATTGCTGTTTTTCTGCTCTTCCAAGTCTTGAGAAGGTAATATGAGAGAAGCTTTTAAAGGAGTTAAGAATGTATCACCCCAAAACACAGCACTTAGGCATATTGACTGTTTTAAGTTAAAGGCACTTGACAAACAGATGCAAGAAAATCACTCTGACCTTCAATTTCTTAAAAACAGGAGACAAAATTTGCATATAAATGTTACCCTCCTTATGCTAGAAGAAAAGTTTCATTCTTTACAACAAGAACAGTACCTTGAGGCTGAAATAAATCTGTATTGACCACCATTAACCCTTATCCTCTTAGCCACTTTTCCACCCAATCAACTATCCCAGTTCAATCTCCTTTGCCTTGTCACATTTTCATAATTTATTACTCTTCGTCTAATCAGTATATAAGTGTTCGGCTCCTACTGCATCACTGAGTTTTTATTTCCTTATAAAGGTTACTGTGCTATGTAACACTTGCATTAAATAACTATTGTACTTCTCTGGTTGTTCTATCTTATGTCAGTTTCATTCTTGGGCCTGTATCGAAAACAAACACACAAATACACACACACACACACACACACACACACACACACACACACACACACACACCCTAAATGGATAGAGGTAACATTTGGCCTCTCCTAAGTTTAGAATTACATGGAAGGTTGAAGTTTTTGTATCATATTACTTTCTGGACCTTTTTTTCATTTTTGAGTTGGAGTCCCACTCTGTTGCCCAGGCTGGAGTGCCATGGCACACTCACAGCCTCACCAGCGTCAACCTGCTTGGCTCTGGTGATCTTTCCACCTCAGCCCTCCGAGTAGCCAGAACTACAGGCTTGTGCTACCATGCCAGGTAATTTTTGATTTATTGTAGAGACGAGGTCTTACCAAGTTGCCCGCTCTGGTCTCGAATCTGCGGGCTCAGGCAATCCACTCATCTTGGCCTCCCTAAATCCTGGGATTACAGGCTGAGCCACCGAGCCAGACCAAGTTTCTGGACTTTTAAATCTGAAACTTGACCGTTATGTACTTGAATGTGATTGGCAAAATGTGCAGAATAGGCTCATGTTATTATTTAAGGGCAAGGAAGGAAGATTTGAAAATTTTATGTATAAAAAATTAGTATATTAGCCAGGACACATATATGTATATATATTCTTAAAGGATATTATATAGTCTGAAACGTACATTAATATACTTTTGCAAAGAAGCTGTAATGTGATAAATTTGTTTGCACATCTGACATCTGGGGGCATATATAGGTGTGTATGTGCATGCATAAGTATAGGTATCTCTTTACTTGTTCTAACCCACACTGCATGAAGACTGAAGTTAGCTAGAATTCTACATTCTACTTGTTACTACCAGTACTTCATTATTTAATATTTGCAGTCAGTATCAAAGCTTCGTAAAGTAACATGACGGATATTAGGCATGACTTTTATTGGTGAAAACAGTGATCCACAAAGCATGTAGCTTGTCTACAAACTATTCAGAGACATTCTCTTCTTTAAACAGAGGGTATACACATCTGGGAGCTCATACTCCAGATCTTTGATAATGATTTTCGAGATTTAAATTTTAAACAGATCTGTTTCACAAGCTGTTGATTCAGTGGCTGTTTAGGGATCTGTCTCCAATTAGGTGAATCTTATTCCTGGAATATTGTATTGCCTCGAATAAATATTTTATATGAGATACTGTTGGAGTAGCTAGAAGAATTGACCTTAGGACTTCATCAAACTTACAGAACTGGAATGACTCTTTTTTTCACACCAGTTTGTTATGAGTGTTTTTGTGTGTAGAAATAGGTTTTGATTTCATCATAAGCTAGTAACAAGTTTGTGAGGAGGGGACTCAATGTTTACACTCACCTCTAACTATTTGGGAGCTAGTTATATTTATTAAAGAAAATAAAGGGTGGCATGTAACCAAACTAAAACAGATTTATTGAGACAATTAGCCTTAGTGTTGAGACCAAATGAGAAATCTTCCTTTTCTTTTTTTTTGAAACTAACAATAGCATGGCTCTAATCATGTTGCTACCTTAATTAAATGCCCTTGACAGTTTGTCTGCACTAAAAGCATAAAAGCTAAACTGCTTGTCTGATATTAAATCCCATTACAAACTGGCCAAACTTAAACTCCATATTTTCCAGTCTCTTCTGCACACAATCCAAGGTGCAGATGCATTCCTGTTTATTCAACAACTATCTGTTGAACAGCTTCCAAGGGCCAGATGTTGTGCTAGATAAGTCAGAAATGATCTCTTTTTTTTTGAAGAATGTAGAGATGGGAGTTAACCTAAGAGATTCATAAACAAACTGTTCCACTAAATATATTTTTAAAATTCTAGAAATTCAGAAGAATGACTATTTCTGGTGGTTTCTGTATTGGCTTTATATGTTGATTTTTTGTTCTCGACTACAGGTTGCTTTCTCATGCCTTTCTGTGGTTTACCATCAAGTTCCCTTTATCTGGACTACCCTCTTCCCTTTAACATTATGAAGAAATTATATTCATAAGTTGTCTGTTCAAATATCCCCTTCATTGGGCACTTTATCTGTATCTTCTTTTCCAGGTATAATTTCCCTGGTATAATTCCCTTCTTTTTTCTCATATAATTTAATACCTTTACTGTGTTTCCATAACACATCATTTATATATTTACTATAGCACAATTAATGTTGCTATTTAAAGGAGAGTTTAACACTTGTCTTCTCACCAGACAGTGCCCAATTTGTTTCACTGAACAAGAGTCATCATATAGGATCCTTAAGTTGTGCTTTAAAAAAAAAGATTATGTGAGGCCAATCAGAAATTCCAGATAAAATACTTGCAATAAATTTTCACTGCAGACTGTCCTACCCTAGAAGTGACTATTTATATGAATAGAATAAAAGTTAATAATAAGGAAGCTAATATCTTGAACCCAATCTCAAGTGGATCAGTTTGCTTCATTCTTTTACAACACCAGCTGTATCCTAAATTCCAATGGTTATTTCTACAATTGCATACATAGTTAACAACAGAAAATAAATGCAAACAACAATGTTTCATTTAAAATCATTACAACTTTGGTCAGATTGTTACTGTTGGCCAACTTTTCAATTGCTAATCATGTGTGAAGAACTGAAAGACTCTGAGGGACAGTAATAAAAATAAAATCTCATACATCAATTCTATAGGTGAGAATGGAGACCCAGAGAGTAAATACTTTATTTATGTAACTTTAAAAAAATTAATTTATTTATTATAAAGATGTGGGGTACAATTCAGAGTTAGGGATATAAACATTGATCATGCAGGTACCCTTGTTGATGAGGTATGCCCCTTCCTCCCCAGCAGTTTCCCTCAACTGCCAGTCCCACCCCCGTTTCCCCTGACAGTTTTCCATGACTGCCAGTCACTTTCTTATAGCATTATAATTGTTCAAGGTCAGCATATGAGTGAGAACATATGGAACTCAGTTCTTGTTTCTGTGATAAATCACTGAGTGTGATCTACTCCAAACCCATCCAAGTTACTGCAAAGTCCATATATCTGTTCCTCTTTATGGCTGCATAATATTCCATTGTGTGTATGTACCACATTTTTAAAATCCATTCCAGCTTTGATGGGCAACACGGTTGGTTCCATGTTTTTGCTATTGTGAATAGAGCTGCAACAAACATACGTGTGCAGGTATCTTTTTTGACTCAAAAAATAAAAAATGAAAACTTCAAGTATTTTATAGTCTTGTTAAATGAAACATATGACTACTTCACAATCATGAAATTAATGAACTTGATAGTTAGGGTTTCTATATTCTTGAACACATTGCAAATCTACAATATTATTTGTGATGTATTAAGTTATGAACTTTAATACTATGAGACTCAGATCTGATAAACATCAGCATTAGTTCCTCATATAATATTTGTCTGTTTTTTCATTCATAATTTGAGTAACTCTTGAAATGTCTCAGATATAAATATTTCCTTTGTAAAAATGACCCTGGCATCATGCAGCATGAAATCCAATGGAAGAAACTGGGTTAGAAAGAAAGACTAAGTCAATAGGTATAATAAAATAAATTCTTCATTCCTAGCCTGTACATAAATGTTTCAGTTATTCTCAAGAGTGAACTGTTAAATTCAGTGTCAATCACTTGAACATAACCTACAATATTGAGTGTATGAAAAGAAAAAAGTGTTTTTAAACAGTTTCACCAAGTGCTCTAGTCAATAAAACATTTTTACAACATAGAAGATAAAATGTTGGTCAAAACCCAAAAGATGGTAAGCTTGGACAGTGGGTACATAGTGTTGCATATATAACTTTTGATGAAATTGTGATTCAGGGAGAATTTGTCACCTTTGGTAAATATGTCTGCACTTGTGATTTGGGAAATATTTGAGAATCTGAGCTATAAGGCTAATTAATACCAAACACCAACTCTCAAAAAGTACAGAAATAAAATAAAGGCAGAGGTGGATAATCAATAAAAATTTAACTTTTGGTACTTAGAACAATAAAGATTCTTGTGGAGTGGTGTTAGTCAAGGAGGGTTCAAGGATGAATATATTTTTGAATCATGTACTAATTAAGTAAAATTTTCCAAATTTCTGTTACATGCAAAGAGTTGAAATGTCTCTTAGAGATGAAACAAAACAAAACAAAACACCATTATCAAGAAGCCATTACTGCTTTTTAGAAATCATCATACTTGGCACTGTGAAACTCATTTTTACAGACCTCAGAATATAACACGCATGTAATAATTTGTTTAATATCTTCTTGTATGACTTTTCTAGTCCTCTGTGTCTTTGCTTTGTTAAAACACATCACATCTGTAATTGTCAATAACCTATCTGCATGATAGCTCACATAGGGTTTGAATTACATTTGCCTTGTTCAGTACCAAGTCTCTAAAGCTTAATACAAAGTAGCATGGGATAGGTGCTAAGTAATTGTTTAAACATAAATTACATAAATTTAATATATGGGATATGGATAAGCAAATATAGCACATGATAAGGATTTTGATAGAATGAACAAAGTTAAAACTGTGGCAAAAACTGAGAATATACTTAAGAGAGAGTTTAAAGAAAAGGAAAATTTTTCAAGGGAAGAAGCACAAGGGGAAATATTTTGTATGGTATCAAATTACAAACAGCTACATAAATCCTGACATAAACTGGCTTAAGCAAACACAATGAACTTAATTTAACTGAGCTCCAAGTTCAGGCTAACTTCAGGAAGAGTCTGATTCATAATCAAAGATCACAGTAAAAACAATCTGTTGGCTCTGTTTCCTTTGTGTTTTCTCCATTCTTAGACTCCCCAGACAGTCTCTCTGACAACACCAGCCTTTCCCCTCATGACTGCTACAAGTCTCAGTTCCAAGCTTTACATTTTCTCCCCAAGTCCGCAACATAAGAAGGAACCTTGGGAGCAGAGGTTAAGGCCACATTTTTTCACTGAAGTCCTAAAGTTCACTCTCATTGGACAAGCTTAGTCTCCCTCTTAGATCAGTGAAATATTGTATGGTCGTAAATCAGTCAGATTAACTCTTGAACTATGTGACTTTATCTAATAACATTATAATTGAGAATGTGACAAAGGAAGGTTTTTTTTAATGGAACTTGGACAACAGTTTCCATAAAGAAGGGGAAAATGAGCAATGCTGAAATTGTATGGTACAACTGTCAAGGTAGATCTTATGTATTTCATCCTAAAACCATCCACTAAAAACAAAGAAGTTCCCTTCCATTAAGGACAACAAAAATCCAGGGACATTTGCCCCTAAAGTAACCTGAACCTATAGAGGAACAGGAAGTCACAACTTCCATAGCCACAATGTCTCAGAATGTAGAAGAATCTTTGGTCCAGATTCTAACCAGATGGTTCAATACGATATTTTTCAGTGGTTACGTGTGGATAAATTTATGTCTAGGTCTCATTGCTGTATAAAATGAAAAACAGAAACTTAAAACACTGACATGGATTTTACTCTGAAATAGAACTGAAGCAGACAAGCTTGGCCCATCTGAGACCCTTGGAGGAGTTTCTGTAAACAGACCAAGATTAACTGCCTCCTCTCCCCCTACAAATTAAATAACATTTTCTTTTTAGAGGAAGGAAGATAAAAACTCAGTGTTGCCTTGGGGGCCCATTAAATTTCTATATGAGGCTCAGTTTCCATCTATTTTAGTTGCAAGAAGATACGGAGTAAGGAACCTTGGGAGCAGAGGTTAAGGCCACAGTTTGTTAGACTTCCGTAAATGATGAATGATTGTCTGGCTGTGGGCCCAGATTAATGTTACAAGGCTTTGAATAGAAGGAAAGAGAAAACAAAAATGATTCTCCTCAAGTAGTAAGATAACCATCAAGGCTACTGGCCAATACTATTAATTTAGAATTTGAGGTCTACTTTCCATCCATACTTAGCTTACCTTCCTCTACTCCACACAGAAATCTTTTCTTCCAGCTAGGTGGGACTTGCCACTACCTATCAAAACTGGAATTTTTTTGTTTGTTTTTTTTGAGTTGGAGTCTCACTCTGTCACCCAGGCTGAAGTGCAGTAGCATGCTCACAGACACAGCAGCCTCAACATTCTAGGCTGAGGTGATCCTTCCCCTTAGCCTTCCAAGTACAGGCACATACCAAAACGTCTAGCTAATTTTTTGATTTATTTTAGAGACGAGGTTTCACCAAGTCACCCAGGGTGATCTCGAACCCCTGGACTCTGGTATTCCTCTCACCTTGGCCTCCCAAAGTGCTGAGATTACAGGCTTGAGCTGCCACTCCCAGCCAAAACTGGAAATTTATTATCACATCTATCACTGAGAACTCTTCCTGTTTCAAGTGACAGAAGAGTCAAATCGATCTAGTATAATCAATACAAATTTTTGGGGCTTAATAATTGAAGTATTTGGAAGGCAGAACGGCTTTAGACACAGCTTAAATTTGAGTCACACACTATGTCATCAAAGAGTAGAAATGGGACAATTCTCCAAGAGAAAATCAGAATATTCACATTGGAAAAAAGTATGTATGCATGGTTGCAAAACACAGACTAACAAACACATGCATAACAGACACACAAATGAATGCTTTATGACATCTTCTTTCTGGAGATCTATGATTCCATTCTGCAGGAATACCTTTCTCCTTCTCTTTAAAAAACTGTGTCTCTATAACATTTACTTCCTTTTCTGTCCTCTTTGGATCATATTTTTCTTTTGAAAATACAGAACACTTACACTTTGTCATTTATTTTTCCCTCAGCATGCACTATAAAGAATAGTACTCATTTCTACCCTGAATAATCAATATCAAGCCACTCACATGTGCTCCAAGAGTTAAATTCTATAGTTCACAGGATGAAGGGGAAAAAAATTACTTAGAAGCAGTAAAATACAAAATGATAATTTTTCAGAATAGATTAGCAAAAGTTAATTAATTCATTGTGTGACTGAGGTACAATGGTAAACTTTTAATTTGACATTCTAGTGTCATTCCCAACCACTTGGTCCACCAAAACAACTACCACTTATGTGGGAGAGAGAAACATACTGTTTCTATCTCTTTTCTCTCTGGACCTGGGTGATAGGTGTCTTCCTTCCCAATCACTTTTGATGGCTCCCATGACCTGGAGAGGATCTTCAATACTGAAGAGACTGGGGTCATATAGAGGCTTCAGCAGGTGGGCTTGAGTGAGAAGTATGAGGCACAGAGGATACAGAAGAGAAATGTGATATTTTTTGGAAGTCTGATGTGGATGAGAATTAAAACAGTGGCCAAAGTAGAACCCAGGAGGGTATTTGCTAGATAGAATTATTAGGGGACAGCTGACAAGAAGGCAGAGCTATTAAGACTTAGAAGCATGGAATGTAAGCCTGGAAGGGAGTCTCCTCAAGCTTAGTTTTCAGGAAATAAAAGTCTAAAATGAAACTGACATGAGCATATTCACACAGCGTCTGTATGAATATATTCTGTATGAGCATATTCACACAGCATTCATCCATTCCTCATGTAAGATCTCTTTTTGTTCTCTGCTGTCTTCTTCTTTGTAACCATCTCCCACTGAAGATAATAGTACCAACCTCTCTGGGCTGAGATGAGAGAATGGGGTTAAGGCTGAAATGATGACTCTACCTACTGCTGAACACTCAGAGATAAGAAGGAGTCAGGACATGCCAGTGATTTCTGAGTTAATAGGTTTTGTAACCTGCTTAGTCAATATGCAAACACACACATATACACATTTATGCTTGTCTCTCTCTCTCTGTGTGTGTGTGTGTGTGTGTGTGTGTGTGTGTTTCTAAGCACATTGCATATATGGCTACTGCATAAGTATGAATAAATGAGAGACTGTCTCCTCGAATACTAGAAGCAGAGGCTATGTTTTATTGTTCTTTTAATGGGTTCCTATCCTTGTACAATGTCTTGCATGTCCGTGGGTCCCACATAATATTGTTGACTCATAAACATTTTCTACACTGGAGCATCTACTAATTCTTATTCTCCTCATTTGCCTGTGATAAAATTGTCAATTTCAATTCAAATTTACCTGTCTACATACATACTTTATGGAGTTAATAGAGCTGCACTTTATTTTAATTCACCAATTAAAAATACTTACATGAAGAATATGAGGTAAAGTTTTGAGAATTGTTTTATTTGATTTTCGAAGGAATACAACAAGATGAAAAAAATGATCAGTTTCTCTGCGGTTACTCTTGTGTTCATCACAAACTATAAAATATGTAGCATCTTTTGTGGAATCCAAGTTATTTATAAAATCATTCTCTTGGATATGCTGTAGAATTCATCACATTTGTAAATGCTTTTGCTTTGAGAAATATATCCGTGTTGGACCTGGAAACAGAGTATGAATTACAAAATTTCACTAGCTGGAGCCAGTTCTTTAGTGGAAGGAAAGAACTATGAGGAAAGGGTTGTGCTTATCTACTGTGGAATCAGATGAGAATTCTGAAGGAAACATTTGCAGGACAGATTGTGGGAAAAGAAAACTTATCCAAAGGTAATGAAAATAAACCAACAAATGATGAAGTTTAGATACTTATATTATTGAAGATAATTAGACCAATACTCGATTATTTATATGTTTTGGAATTAACCCTAAATATGCTCAAGAGTTTTTGGTCTAAAAGTCACAAAATTTCAAGAATTGCTTAGAAAACTGAGAGTAATAGGAGTGTTTGTTGGATACCTTTTTGGTTTTCAGATTCTGTATATATCCCTTGTCCTTAGAGCAACTCATGTGACTACTTCAGGAATTTTTTGGATTGAGAGCTCACAAGAGAGTACGATAAGTAGATAGAACAATGAGAAAATAAAATGGGGGAATATATTACCCCATTAAATATATATTCTATGCCCCTTCCCTGCACAAGGCGTTTTCACACATTTTCATAATTGTGTTGAGAGGTTGTCGGACTAAGAACAATAGTAGCAAAAAGGGGATAAAGATTACTATCTTTAACATCATGAACAACTGTTTTCTTAGTATATAAGGCTTTCACATGGGTCTTTTTGATATAGGCCCAGCCTAATGGGGATACTGAAATAAAAATCGGTCATTAAGATGCTGTAACAAAACCAGGCTCAGTGGCTCTGCCTGTAATCCCATGCTTTGGGAGACTGAGGTGAGTGGATTACCTGAGCTCGCAGGTTTGAGACCCACCTGGGCAACTTGGTGAGACCTCATCTCCACAATAAATCAAAAAATTAGCTGGGTGTGGTAGCGCGCACCTGTAGTTCCTATTACTTGGAAGGCTGAGGTGGAAGGACTGCCAGAGCCCAGCAGGTTGAGGCTGTGGTGACCGAGAGCAGCCACTGCACTCCAGTCTGGGCGATAGAGTGAGACTCCAACTCAAAAAAAAAAATGATGTTGTAACAGACATGTAGAAAACTGAATATTCTCAAAAGTAGAGAAAGCTGTATTCATTCAAGGACTCAAGCACAGTTTACCTCCCTCTATGTCAATTTCTATTTAAAATGTATTTTTCTTAAATGTATAAAAAAGCATAATTATTTAAATATAACTGTTTTCCATTGTAAATGTAATATGTAATTAATCAAGAAAATTTGATTTTTACGCAGTAGAAATCAATAAAAGAAATTTTATTGTCATGCCATCTCTCAGGACAAACAGTACTTACTATTTTGTACTATATGTATTTCTTGTACTTTTCTAGTGCATAAATTTCACATAATTATAAAACATCCACAAAAATGGTATATCTTTGTATATGATTTGTCTACTTCAAACATTTAATGTTACAACATGAATATATTTCAGTGCCAATAATTTTTTATGATAGCAAGTTTTTAAGTCTCTAAAACATTCCTTCATAAATAAGATATTATAATTTAATTATTTTAATGCATTTAATATTATTGTATACTGTCAGGTGGAGGCCCGCCTGAGTGTTAGGGATCCAGGCAGGCTGTGGTCCCTGAGGCCACTAGGATGAGTTCAGGAGCTAATGACCCATTCCCTCTTCCCTTCTTTGCTCTTTGGCACATTCCACTAGTAGGGACTTTGATGATCTAAGCATGAAGTTCTGAGAGTATGACAAGTATGGCTTACTTTAGGAGTCCTTTGTTCCCATTTCTCACAGACTGCAGTTTTGGCTTTAAACTTAACATAATTCAAACTCAGGTCACATTTGGGAGCCTTTAATATGTTATAAGCTTCTTTATAAGATTTAAAAGTATATTTATAGAATTGGTATATACTTATGGAGAGCTCTTTTCAGCTTTAGATGGTATAGATGATTATATAGAGTTACCAGAAATGGCCCAGCATGAACTTTGGGCTGGGCCACATTGCTGAGGGCCCAGCATGTACTTTGGACTGGGCTGCATTCTTTTAGACTGGTTTTAGCTACAGTTAGTGTAGGATTTTTCCACTTATTATAGAAGATGAATTTATTGTATTTACAGAAAGTGTTGTAGAATAGGTCATGCTAAAATCAGGGAATTATGTTAGTTCAAGTATGATGAATCATGATATTTTGAGGTTTAATAAGAATACAGCTAACTTTAGAAATTTCATTGTTCCCATTTTCTACTATTGTGGTTTTGGCCTTAGTACAATTTACAGTTAATATTTGGGTTTTATTTTTAGAAGCTTTATTGCTGATGATCAGCTTTACGTATTAGGATTAGGAATTAGAAACTTTTATAGAAATTCAGATAGATTTTAGAACAACCATTTTGTTAAGAGATTGTAATCAATTGTTCCCAGAAACAGCCCAGCGTGATCTTTTGACTGGGCCACATTCCTTAGGAACTGGTTTGGGCTATAATTAAGAGTTTATATAGTATAGGTAGAATTAGCGTAAAATAGAAAGGAATTAGGATTTAAGTTGGTCATTAGGTGTTGTGTATGCATAAGTTTTAAAAGTTATTGATTATTAGAATATTATGATATTAGAATTGTTGTATTGCTTTTGAGGAATATTAACCAAGCATGAGAAACAGTGAGATAATTTTGGGATCCTCCTTCCTCATGCTTGAGGAAACACCTGGTGGGTGGGAGATGCCCCCCATCCACCTGGCTTTGTGTTCATGTAATGTCTTGTGATTTAATTAGGATTGTCCTTCCTCATGCCTGAGAAACACCTGGTGGGTGGGGGACACCCCTCATCCTCCTGGCTTTGTGTTCACGTGAAAGACTTGTGAGACTGTGTAAAATTTGGGGATAAAATACCCACTGTAACTTCCAATAAACGGCTTCTGCACTAGACAGAGTCCAGTCTCTTTCTTTCTTTCTTTTAATATCTATCCTACGGAATCGGCTTCTGCACTAGACAGAGTTCAGTCTCTTTCTTTCTCCCCCCCCCTTTTCTTTCTTTCTCTTTATCTCTCCAGAATAATCGCTGACACCACCACACCTCCCAAGGGACCCCCTAAATCTCTGCAGGAGCTGGCCCCCTGCAGTACACTTAGGTTGTTTCCCATTTTTTCCATTAAAAGTGGTACCCTAATGGACATCCTTGTTCCATTATTTCCCTGCACATCTCTGATTTTTGAAATAAGTTTCTATTTTTTTTTTTTGAGTTGGAGTCTCTCTCTGTTGCCCAGACTGGAGTGCAGTGGCCGCTCCCGGCCACTGCAGCCTCGACCTGCTGGGCTCCAGCAATCCTTCCACCTCAGCCTTCCAGGTAGCTGGAACTACAAGCATGCACTATCACACCTAGCTAATTTTTTGATTTATTGTAGAGATGAGGTCTCGCCAAGTTGCCCAGGCGTGTCTCAAACCTTCAGGCTCAGGCAATCCACTCACCTCAGCCTCCCAAATCGCGGGAATTCAGGCTGAGCCACCGAACCCGGCACAAGTTTCTATTTTTTTTTTAGTTGGAGTCTCACTCTGTCACTCAGACTGGAGTGCAGTGGGTGCTCCTGGCCACTGCAGCCTTGACCTGCTGGTCTCCGGTGATCCTTCCACCTCAGCCTTCCAAGTAGCTGGAACTGCAAGCGCATGCTACCCCACCCGGCTAATTTTTTGATTTATTGTAGAGATGAGGTCTTGCCAAGTTGCCCAGGTGGGTCTCGAACCCGCAGACTCAGGCAATTCACTCACCTCAGCCTCCCAAAGTGCGGGATTACAGGCTGAGCCACTGAGCCTAGCACAAGTTTCTTGAAGTAGAATTTTTGAATTAAAGAATGATGCATGTTTTGAAATCCATTTGAAACACAATGTAATTTTTTTTCATGAGCTGTCTCACTTATTAAATTCTATGCTCCTGATTATGCAACTGAAAATAATTTTTAAAACTTTGTTTCCACTGTCATAGATGAATATTTCTCACATGTGTAGGGTTTGAATAGTGCACGGTGTGTGATCTCCCTCTTTAGAAAAAACACACTGGAATTAAACTGAGATTGATTATAAAGAGAATTATAAAGGGAATCTCCAGTCCATTTTACTTTTCAAAAAATTTTGACAGTTGCAAGTAGCAACCCAATACATTTTCTGTAATTGGTTATAAATGACTGTTAGCACATTTGACTGCATACTTTAGATATAAACCCGCCCAATGCTTTAGAAAGAGCTTCCCACCCATTGCTTCCCAGAACAACTTTATGAATAAAGTTTGTGGCCACACTTCTTCATGCTAACCTGAGAATCTCATCAGAAATATTTCACCATAAGCCTTGATTTATTTTGCAAACTTACGTAGTAGCTAAGATACTAATGTCTACTCCAAAAACAGAATCAACATTTTTTATCCAAAAGACATAGTACCAGGGGATATTTGAGAAGTGATAGCTATATATCTATAAATCCACATTTCTTTATCTGTATCTGTCTTTACTTTTATCTCTTTATAAAGTTAAGTGAACTTCATCCAGGTAATATGCAGTAATGTAATGGCCACTTATCAATCCTTCCATTAACAATCCCTTGTATACAATCAGAAAGGTCAGTTTTTAATTCATTACATTGAATTATAATAGATGTACTCAATTCCTAGTAGAATATTTTCTGCAGGCATTCAACAAAATGATGATTGTTGGGAGTTATTTCATCTTACAACATCACATTAACATTAGCTTTTTATTTTACCAGGGCATCCCAAATATGCATATTATATGAACCTAAATTGCTCTCTATAAGAGAATATGAGTTGAAGGCCTCTAGGCAGAGCCATTAAAAGATTAGAGTTATATTAAAAATGCCACAGAGGAAGTGAAGGTTTCCATCAGCTGGTCCATCTTTGTAAAGTCATATTAGCAATAAATGATTCCATTTCTTCTGCTCATAAAACTCTCTGATTATCTCTCTTTGGGGAGGAGTGATACAACATATCTCTTATCCTATGGGAATCTATTCTCTTTTTTTGATAAAATTACATTTAAAAGTCAAACACAATATCTAAATGCCTATGTAATAAAAACTCCATAAAAACCTCTTAATGACCAGATTCATGGAGCTTCTGAGAGGACAAAAACATCCAGGTGCTGTGAGGGTGGTTCACTCCAACTCCATGGGGACTGAGGGTCCTGGGTCGATATCCTTCCAGGGCCTGTCCTATGTGTCTGTTCATCTGGCTATTCATTTGTGTCTTTTATAATAATCTGTAATAATAAGTGTAGTAATTGTCCTGAGTTACTTGAGTTGTTCCAGTGAAGTTTTGAAACTTGGAGGGTCCTAAGAACCCCTGACTTTGTAGCCAAACTGGACAAAAATGTGGATAACGTGGGGATTCAATATTTGCTACTGGCATCTGAAGTGGGGACATTCTTGCGCGACTGAGCTCTTAAACCTGTGGAGTTTGATGCTAACTGTGGGTAGTTAGTGTCAGAGTTGAATTGAATTGTAGGGCACCTATTTAGAGAGTTGGGCAAATGATGTTGAAGAAGACACCACATATCTGTTGTTACAGGAGTAAAAGTACCTCCCAGAAGGCACATTTTTCATTTCTTGAGACAAAGAAATACTCATCACAAAGGCAAATTCACGAAGACTCAAACCATCCGTGACGATGGAAATAGTGTTCTTTATTTATAAAAACCTTAACACAACTATAACTTTGAGCAGAATGGTCAGTCATTTCTGGGTTCCAGGTGGCAGCATATTGAGGCTGTTCATCATCTAGACCTTATCTGAATAGATAAATATAGTTCAAATTCTCCTCAAAATGCAGTGACTGAATATATGTGTGTGCTCATCTGTTTTTACATTCATGGGGTTTGATAGGGATGTTGTGCAATGTTGGTAAAAGCTTTATTCTCCTGTCTCCTACTAGGTAGTACAATATTTTAAACACACACACACACAAACAAACACAAAACATGGCATTTGTTTGGCATCACAGGAGACTTTAAAATCCTTCATTCTTAGGAAATCACAACAGTTAATTGTCTTATGACTCAATAATATCCCCCTACTATCAGGAAAATGTGATGTGATACCAATAAATCTTTGATGGGTGACATCTATTTTAGTGGGAATTGCATGAGCAAGGAATGATAGGGCCCAGATTATTTATCTCCATTTTTGGTAACAAGTAGATGTTTGATTCTGTGTAAGTAATTTTAATTACATCTTTTTCAACTATCAATAAAAGAAAACAGAAATAATTCTGAAACATTTCAAGGAATTGTGAATCTATAGCAAACCGATGCCTTACTAAGATTTGAAATTTTTTTTTTTTTTTTTTTTAGAATAAGAATGTAGACAAGAAAACAACTGTCATGGAAGTGAGTCACAAAAGATTTTTAAAGATATAGCAATCATGGCAAATTCTAGGAATTAATGAGGGCTAGTCAAAAGCGTAGGACTGGTTTACTAACAACCTGTTACACTGAATAAACTTCTTAAACATAGAAAAGATGACTAACAATGTGAAATGATTTTGTAAGTGCCTCAAAAAACAGAGCATATTCAGCATTTACAGTCATTATTTAAAGCAAGTGTGTTAATGGCTTTTTAAAAATAGACTAAGGAATCTTTTCTACATTATCAAATGAATGTCTTTATATATTGACATAACCACATGGAGTTGAACATAGCAAATTAGTGTGTGATTTAGGGATTAGTAAATCTATATTTGAAATATAATAGTTAACTATCTTAAATTTAACCACTCCATGTCTTAAAACATTATTAAGCTAAATAATATTAGATTGTCAAGTTTTAGACATAGTAATAGTAAATACTATTTTCTTATTGTATTATAATAAAGAAAACCATACTTACAGTAGCTTAATGATAAAAACACTAAGAACTGGTGAAGGTCTTGATCCAAGTCACTAACATCATTCAAACTCTTAGGTAGGCAGTTTCCTCATTTGTAAAAATAGGCATAATGCAATTATTTAATCTACAGGAGGGTTGAGAGAAGCTAATGTAAAAGAGCTCTGTAAATTATAAAAGTGCTTGCAAATGTTATTATTGTTATATTACAGATTACATATAAACAGTGGCTTTATCTTTACCCATCTTTGAAAATTTTCCATTACGGAAATGCTCTAAATCTAATTGCTTTTGTAAGTCTTTTTTGTACAGTTGTTGGTGGCCTTTAAGATCAACCAACTTAATCAAGTCTTATCATAGATGAGGAAGATGGCTCATGAGAGATGTTAAAACCATGCCTCAGGTGATAAGCTTTTTGGTGAGTAGGACCTTATTCTAACATTTTATTATAATTCTCTAATTACTCCAGCAGAGTTACTTGATTTATTTCTTTAAAACCAATGCCCAAAGCATGTCTTCCTAGAAGTTAGGCAATATTCTATCTGAAAAGGGCTAGTTAGTTATAGAAAATTCTAGATAAAATAAAATGAACCGATATTTTAAAAGTTAAACTGCTTATATTGTTGAATATGTTTGACTACATTTTTCTTTCTTTTTTTTTTTGAGTTGGAGTCTTACTCGGTCACCCAGACTTGAGTGCAGTTGCCGCTCCGGCCACCGCAGCCTTGCTTGCTGGGCTCCGGCGATCCTTCCACCTCAGCCTTCCGAGTAGCCGGAATTATAGGCATGCGCTACCTTGCCCGGCTGATTTTTTGATTTTTGTTGTAGAGATGAGGTCTCGCTGCCCAGGCGGGTCTCGAACCCGTGGGCTCAGGCAATCCACTCACCTCAGTCTCCCAAAGGTGCGGGATTATAGGTTGAGCCACCGAGCCCGGCTGACTGCGTTGTTAAACTCTAGTAAGTATACATTATGCCTAAAAGTTTTTTCAGTTTTTTTAATAGAGTAAGCTGCCATCTAAGTGAACTATGGATCATATTTGGTTAAAATACTACCTTACCCCACTGGAAGTTATATGACTCACAGTGAGAAATATGAGTTTTAGAAGGAAACATAAGTCAAGAAACAAATTATTTTCAATCCTTTGGAATTAGCATTGTGTATTTATACTTTCATAAGTATTTATGTAGGTTATAGCTATATTATTTAATTATGTTGCTCCTTTATCCAATTGGATGTTATTTTAGCATCGGTTTATTTTAAAATAATTAAAATAATTTTGACTATGTATATTTTTAAAAATGTGATTTTTTTCTTAGAAGTTTATAAGGTTTGACAATTAACTGGATGAATTCATCCTAAAAATACGTGCTACATACCTCGTTACTGAATAGCTCTATGGTCTTTTTCTAATCACTCCCCTTGGGAAACTCTACACCAACAGCAGCACCTAGTCCACCCATCAAAGCAATTTTGAAACTCTTTTTCTGGAACAGCCATCAGAACTGTCATCATGAGAATGTTGGAGTTTGAATTAGAGCAATGAGCAAGCATTACATTTCTTGTTAAACTTGGCAAGAGTGGAAGTAAGAACAGGCACATTTTAGTCCAAGTTTTTGGAGATAATGCCAGAAAATACAGTGTACAAATGGATTTAACATTTTTCTGAAGAGAGAGAAGGCATCACTGATGAAGAGCGGTCAGGATGACCAGTAATGAGCAGAACTGATGAAAACACTGCAAAAATTCATCAAATTGGGCTTCAAAATCGTCAACTGACTGTGAGAAGCATAGTTGAGCAAATAAACATCAATAGAGAAATAGTGAGGGAAATCGTAACTGAAAATCTGTCTGACACATGTCTCACTTGTGTCAGAAATGTGCACTAATAATCTCACAAGGTGGAATGATGCATCATTTTACTAAAAATTTATTAACATACACATTGGATGTTTTAACAAGGATTAAACATCCAATGAGAATTTATTAACATCCTCATTGGATAATTTTGTAAATAATACAACATTGAAGAGAATAAAATTCTAAACTAGATTGCAAGTGTTTGAATATACGCCATATAATTTACTTGTTGTGTGATCTAGCAAAAATGTATCTGCTTGGGCTTCTATACTTCAATATGAAAATAATGTTAATTCACTCCAAATAGGGCTGAATGCAAAAGATCAAATAAGTACATATTATTATACTTATGTAAGTAATATATACAATATATAATCTAAACAAGTGCATAAATATAGTGAATATATGCACATATACTTAAATAAGTACGTATGCATATATATTAATTGTTTTATATATATATATGCAATATAGAGTATCTCTGATACATAAGGATGGCTACTTATGTGCTTATCAAAATCACGACAGTGATGAGGATGACCATGATAACCTTGGTGATGCAAGTTCATAGCCTTAAAAGTCATTTAGAGCACATTTCAGAATCCAAGGAGGGTATTTATATTTTTATTAATTATTACTGATTAAATCTATTTCTGAAAAGCAAAGAAGCATTTTTCCCCATGGAACTTTTTTTTTTCCTATTTTTTTTTTAGATTCAGGCAGTGCACCTGGTCATATTATGTAGTGGTGGGGATTGGGTCTCAGATGGCTCATTTCCCAGATAGTAAACATTGTACCCAATAGGTAATTTCAGGACCCCAATCCCTTTCTCCACCTCCTCTATCATTGTCCTTAGGGTATATCATTTCCATCGTTGTGACAGTTTTGCTCCTAAGTGTTTGGTTTTCTGTTTCTTAGTCAGTTGGTTAAAGATAATGATCTCCACCTCCATCTCTGCTGTTGCAAAGGACATAATTTCATTCTTTTTCGTTGTATTCCAAGATGTATATATACCACATTTTTAATCACATCAATTGTTGTGGGCACTTTGGTTGATTCATGATATTGTATTGTGAATACTGCTGAAACAAACACAAGTACAGCTATCTTTTAATATATTGATTTATTTGCCTTTGGGTAGCTTCCTAGTAGTGGGATCGCTGGGGACTATTTTTAAACATAATTTCCTAGCAGTGTTGGAGAGAAAAAAAAATAACTAAAGTGAATCAAGAGGCAGATAACAGATTAAGAGCTCTTGAACTTAGTTCTTTCCTGGCTGTTCCTACTCCCTCTGCTCCCATACACACATTTTCTGTATATGTGTGATTTTGGTCAAATTACACTGCTTCTTTGGACTTTGTATTCCCTTTCTGTTGTGTGGAGTTTAAAATAATGGCGTACTACCTCATAGATATTTTGTGAAATCTATTGAGGTTCTGTATGCACAAGATAATATATTTATTGATTAATTAGGATTGGGAGTTAGTGCCTGGGATGTTCATATGGAAATGAAAACAAGGTGTTAGCAGAAATAGAAGAAACATTTTTATTTAATCTCAGTGGTGTGGCAATATGTTTCCAACATTTATATGCCCATATTCCTAGCATGGGAAAGGAAAATATAACAGATGAATACTGGTCCATAAAACGTTGAGCAGATATGTCTAAAAGAAAATGTTCCACTGAGATCCCACACAGTATTTCAACATTCATTTATATAATGTATTTTTTTGAGACAGTGTCATGCTCTGACACCCAAGCTGGAATGTAGTGGAAGGATCATGGCTCACTGCAGCCTCAACTTCCTAAACTCAGGCAATTTCTATCACTTCAGTTTCCCATGAAGTTGGGATTGCAGGCAGGCACCACCACGCTGGGATAATTTTTTTAAAAGTATTATTTTTGTAGAGACGAGGCATTGCTATACTGCCCAGGCTGGTCTGAAACTCCTGGACTCAAGCAGTCTTCTGACTCTACCTCCCAAAGATCTTGGATTACAGGAGTGAGCCACCATGTCCAGCCTCTATAATAATTTATAGATATCTTGCATATACAATAGTTTTCACAAAATATCTGTGGAGTACTGCTCCTTTATCTTAAACACTATATATAATAGAAATGGAAAACAAAGTCCACAGAAGCAGTGTAATTTGACCAAAGTAAAAATAATGCAAAAAAAAATCTATTATACAAAATCATTTTTGGAATGTTCAATGTACCATGAGTTTCAAAGAACACATTCCTTACCATCAATATCCTGAATAATTGTATCCTCAAGTATCAGATTGAACACAAATTTTCACATAATGCTTTTGCAAATCAAATACATATATAAATCGATTTAAACAAATATCCCTTATGTCAGAAAATTCATGGAAGATATATATTATAATGTACTATTTGATCATTTATTTAATGACATTTATTATGTGTGTATCATGTGTACAGCACAAATAATTGAGAAATGGCACTTACTCTAAAAACTAATCTAAGAGGAGAAATAGGCATTTGGGCAGACGACAGAATTTGATCTCAACAAGATCTTAAAAAAATGAAGACAGAAGAAAAGCATTATTGCAAACTATGTTGAAAGAATAATGTGAACCATGATTGGAATATATCATTTTTGTGGAATACATATGATTATATGAGGCTTGAAACATTTTGGAAAACCCAGAGTTGAGATTCTAGAGCACTAGGTTTACAACATTGGTTACACAGAGTTACAGAAGTTATGAACAAAGATAGAGTTGGGTCAGAATTGTGCCTCCAGAAAGATTATCTGGTTGATAATGGACAGGAGGCTTGCTGTGAAAAACCTGGAGAGAAGAGACCAGTTAGGGGTCCACACAGGTGGCTTCACTGAGGGAAGTGAAGAGCACTAGTTTTCAGTTCCTCCTCAGCTAGGGTGTCAGGGAGTCAAAATACATATTTTAAGAACTTTTTGGTGCCAGGCAATCTATTGGTTACTAGGGCTAGCATGGTGGTCAAAGGAGAAGAGAAAATAAATATTAAACAAATATACTTGCAAATAAACACATACATGCTCTAGCAATAAATACTAAGAAATATCAGAGATAACATGGGGTAAATGACAAAAATAAGGGCATAACAAAGAGGAGACATTTTGGGGACTTCAGGAGATATGTGTTGAATTTGAACTCTGTCACAATAACGAGGCGGAAGTTCCTTCTAGGGGCTTTATGGTATGCAGCTCTGGGGAATAGATTACCTACACTCCTGATGTGTAGGTCAACTGCATAAAGACAACAGTTTTATCTAATGGATGTGTTAACTTTGACAAAAATGAATAGAAGGCCCTCCCCCCCCAAAAAAGTGAAAAGAACATATTTAAACTATCATTAACTGTAAAATACTTTGTTTCTAAACATCTTTTTCCCATCCAAGTCTACTGAATAACACCATGTACATTTGTAAAACAATGATTTCCTCACTTCCATGAAGTTGTAGACTCAATACTCAGTAAGACACTCAATTTAAACAAAACAAAACAAAATGAAACAAAAAGAGAGCGTGAATTTTTTTTTCCTTTCAGTTGAATGAAAATTTACAAAGAATGTCTTATCTCAGGATAACAGAGCTGCCCATACTATAAATCTACTCATATTATCAACAAAAGCCTTTGAACAACAAATGAGCTATTGGTTTGTGGAAAGGGTCCCATAAAACTTATTAAAAACATCCATAGTAAAAAAAAATGTGCCACATGTCTTAGAAGAATCCTCTGGTCTCAAAATGAATTTTTATTTCTACAAGTATTTTTCATGGGACAGAGGTCAAGGTCCTGGAGCATCCAGAGCCATGAAGGCTTTGTTCTACTTTTAGATTCGCACCACAGTGCTTTATTTTATGAAGAAAGATAAACACATCACAATGCAGTTTTATTTAAGCATAATTAGTTCATTATTGACATCTCAGAGCTGTTCATTATGAACCAAATCTTCAGAAAAATTTTATGAATGTGAACTACTAGCGTACAGCAATCTTCCCTCAAAACAACAAGAGTGAAAACTGAGATTCTGAATAAGTGGTACCCAAAAGGTCTCAAGAAAATTGCTCACACTGAACCCCATCAATACTGCCAACTCGTGGAGAATCCGATTCAGTCATAAAATAATATATCCAAAAGGAATATTATCTTGTTCTTAATGAGAAGGTAAGCACATATATTATCTTATATATAATTACATGAAAGGAATTCAAGATAAAAGAGATGTCTGAAAGATGACAAGATTTTTCTGTGTTAATTTATGAATAGGGTCCCTGATTTCATCAGTCATTCAAACAAAACTAAGCCTTGACAGCCCTGAGCATTCAGAGAATCAATATTTATTTCACTGTTAACATTTTTCTGTTTTCAAATTTTGTTTTTTAAATTTCACTCAATACACAAAACCACCAGTACTTTCTTCCCCCAACACCTATTTATATGTTTTTGGAAATAAAATAACTGAAGGAACTAATATTGACATCAGTTACACCACCACAAAGTTGATAACATCAGCATTCATTTTTTCACAATCAGACATGCAAGAAGTACATGTGTAAGTTAAGATGCACAAACATATCAATGCAAAGGATAACTTACCAGTGGGGACAGAACTGAAGTGCTGAAGTTCCACTTCACTAGAATCACCAGGGACTTCAGTCAAACAGGTTAAAGTCAAGTCTGAGCTCGAAGCATGTTCATGTCTGAAGCCTTCAGTAGAAAGATTATCCAGTTCGACTTTCAAAGCTGACATTGCAAAATTCTCCAAGAACTATGTAAACCAAAGTTCACACTATTGGAGTTTTAAAAGTCGTAGGAAAGAAAAATAATCACTGAACTGTAATTCGTAGTAATTCCAGGCATTCCTGTAATTCTTTTCACTTGGAATTCGGAAGGAAATAAAATATTCAGAGCTGACTCTAAGAAGTTTTCTGTATTCACACCTTTCCTGGACGATTAACTTCGATCAAACGGATAGATTTTAAGAGTTGTTTCTCTTGAAGTTTTTTTTTTCTTCCTCCTTTGAATGATAGCAGCACTCTACCCAACTCAGAGAGACTGCAGTGAAAAGTAAATTGGGCTAAGTGAGAATATAGGCAGGGCTGCAGAGAGATGCTTTCAGTACATTGGTACTAGACATTCTCTCATTTCTGTATACAAGAGATCAGCTGGGTGGGGCTAAGGGCTGTCAGAGAATGCAACTTTATTCCTTTGGGCAGCTCATTTGAAGAATGTCTTAATCGGAAGAACATTAATCTTAAATGATATTTCCTGGGTCAAGATTGTGAGACTGTAGTCTTGCTGTTTGCCAAAAGAGGACTGTGATTGTGGAGATTTAAAGATGATTTGTTAAAAATGGTGGTCAAACAAAATATACATTTGAGAAACACAGAAGATTGGATTTTACAATATGAATGGGTGATCAATAGGAGATAAAATGCATAGCAAATCAATAGGGCTGATATTGTACTACTTAAGAGATACAAAACTTGTATTGGTCACCTCAGAACATTTAGGATCCCGCCTTTATTCATGTTCTGTTTCTTAGTACACCAGTCCCCTGTAGATTGCTAGAAAGTACCCACTGATGCCTTGCCAAAGAGTTCATTTAGCAAAAGCCATGTTTTAGGTTAGGGATTCAAACCGGAATGAAATTCAGGTTGGTTCTCGATTGCCTATTTTAACCATTATTTATTCATTAATTTATTTATTCATTCAAATATGTATTTATTGACTTTGTTTAAAAATTAACGTGTATTAACACATGTATGCAGAATTCCTGAAAATAATGTGTACTGGATCTCATTCCAGTGGAAAAGGGAGATGTGACTGATTAGGGATTTTTATCATGACCGTGGTATGACTTATGGCAATAGATGTGTTACACTACATAGAAGGAATGGCATATTTAAAGTATTTTTATTTGCTTGGCTCAGTATTGTTTGAAAGATATGAATACCCATACACTATAGAATATATTTATGTATTTGCATATATGCTATATATGTATGTATGTATGTATAAAATATTTATACATACAAAGTTTGCAAATAAGTGGTTGTTATAAAAAGTATTCTGGACAAAAAGTGACATGTTTTAATCATAAATAGTTATAAGTTTTTCTTCTTAGAGTACAAAAAGAAGAAGCTAGAAAATGTCACAGAGAAGAGGCATTCTCCCCTCTTTTGATTAATGCTACCTCCTCTCTTTTGATTAGTTTAGCTGAATCAGTTTGTTTAGATTACCAAAGTAACCATTCACTTGCTAGCAGTTATGATAAACTTATCTGGTCTTCCATTCATTTCTAAGAATGAACTTCATTTTCAATCCTTCTCTTTCTTAGGCATGCTTACTTTTGATAGAATCTGTCTTGGTTTTCTTGAAACCAAGCTAACTTTATTTTATTCTAAAAATGATTAAAATTATTGTGAATAATTGCAGTCTTAACAGGACCATAACACACATCTTTACACAGGAATAATAGGTTATTTTTCACAATTTTCCATCTAATATATTTACAGGACCCCCCAAAAAAAGTAGTTCTTAGAAATGTAAATCCGACAATATGTTTTCATTATCTCACATCTTTGGTTCTCGCAAACACTGTGTGTTACAATTCACTAAAAGATATATTTGTTGTTTTTCTGATTTATAATGCTTCTTTGACCTCACAAGTTTAACCCCTATCTCTTTCCCTAGAATGTCATTGAAGAATTATTTTTAAATGAAGTGTGGTAAAATAGTAAAGTGTTGGAAAGTATGAGTGCATAATCATTTTCTTAACTGGGTGTTGGGCCAGACAGGGAAGGGATCATTTCCCCACTAACCATGGAGAGCTCCATGTAACTAAGGCAAATCCATCTTCTTAACAAGAAAATCATAATACACACTCAGACCTCCTACAAATCTTCTTCCCTAATGACTATTTGCATCTGCACTCAAATCTATCCAAAAATGGCGAAAACAGAAAGCAAGCCAGTGAGTAAGTCACAAGTTAGCCTTTTTTAAAAAACAAAAGCCTATATAGATTACATACATAGAGTTTAACAAAATTCGACATGCAGATGCTCCAGGAAGAGCAATTGGCACTGATCACTTGTTGAGCGAAAGGCAGATCATTGTCTGCCAACCAGGAGTCATCTCTGCTTCTTTTCAACCCTGGTGTTCTGATCATTTGGTTTTGGTTTGCAGGTTTTGCAATCTGAAGGGAATCCTGCATGCTGACCTGCCCTGATCTACTAATCTCTCCCACTTCCTGAGTGAAGACAGCAAAGAGATCCCAGCAAGAGTAACAAGAACAGTGGGTAATGAAACTCACACCTCACATTGCATCAACATTGACAGACACCTCTTACTGAAGAATGTGTGTGTGTGTGTGTGCGTGTGTGTGTGTGTGTGTGTGTGTGTGAGAGAGAGAGAGAGAGAGAGAGAGAGAGAGAGAGAGAGAGAGAATGAGAACTAACAGTTTAAAAACAAAATTAAGCAATCAGATAAAATTATCATAAATAATGCCTAAAGCAGAAAACAATTTTGCTTCCTTGTTTCAATGATATTTGAGAGAATACTATATGCATATAATAATAATAAGCTGCTAGGAAAAGGGAGCAATCAAAGCAAAATAAAATTGTTGAAAATAAGTAAAAATCATGCTTTTAAAAGTCAACTCAACAAAGGCATTGGATGGCAGATGAATCACTTCCAAAAAGTACATTGATTAGAAAAGCAAACTTAAAGTGTACTTTGACTATAGAATAAACATTTAAATGTTGGAGATGATGATAGAGAAACTAGGAAATAACATAAGCACATAACAAAAATGCAAATAAAAAAGAGTGGAACCTGTGATGAAACTATTAAATATGAAGACAAATAGATCTATTGTGAGAAAATACATGCTGATTTTTCAAATTCAAATATTAACCAAAACAAGCCAGGTGTGGCTAAATTACTATAAGACAAAGTAGACTATAAACCAATAAATACTGTTAGATATAATGAATAGTATGTATGTGTTTAAATAAAAATATAATTTCACTATGAATATACAAATGTTATAAATTTTTATTTTTAATATAACTAACTCATATAAAGCAAATGTTTTGAAAGTTAAAGGGAACATAGCTAATTTTGCATTCATAGTAAAATATTTTAACAGAATTTCTTCAATTACTCATAAAGCTATATATATATATGTATATACTTATACATGCATGTATTGCATTCCTCTTAGATCAGTTATGACCAAAGGACAATATATTATCAATATAATACAATGATAGTAATTATCTAGCTGGAAATATTCTATTATATATGTTTTCCTTTTTTTTTTCTTGGTCTTTCAGTCTTTTTTCACTGGCTAGTAAATCTAGTATGATGTTAATCAAAATATTAATGGTGAATATAATTATTTCATTCCAAATATTTTTTTAAATGTTTCAATATTTCACTAAGTATGCAGTTTTTAATGTGCTTTCTGTACTTTTTACCAGGTGAAAGGCATTCCTTTTAAATTCATAATTGGAAATAATTTATTACTTTTATAAATAATGTTTACTTTTACAAAAAGCTTTTTCTGTTGAAATGAGTAATAACTTTGTTTCTTTTTCATTTTTGTGTGATAAATTGATTGTTAAATTTAAAACTAATCTTTATTCTTATAGCAAATTCAATTTGAGTTTCATGTGACTATTGTTTTTATACATCACTGAATTCAAATACTAACATTGTATCTATGTCTATGAGATAGATCAGCATGTAATTTTTTCTCTTTATCATTGTTAAGTTATTATTAATTTTCTTTATTTTACTGATATGGGGTACAATTCAGGATTAGAGATATAAGTGGTCATCATACAGGTAAAGTTTGGACCTCCCTTTGGTTCCCACTTTGCCTGGTTTGAGATGTCACCTTTATTGATGTTATGTGCTCCTCAATTTTTTTTGCTTATACTCCTGGTAAGGTGTGGTATTGTCAATTATGATATCTTTCTATAATTTAGTTAAAGACTATTATTTTTCCTATGCTCAGAAAAAATTTTTCAAATATTGGTGTTATTTATTTTTTTTAATGTTTGATAAAATTAACAGGGACAGTGTGGATTTAGAAGCTTTCTTAATTTGAACAATCCTCATTACTGGTTTAATTTATTTAAGAGTTAGAGAGCTATTCATTTTTTGTTTCCTGAGTCGGTTATGGAATGTTATCTTTTTCAGGAATATTTTTCTTTCTATCAACTTTTAAAATTACTTTCCACAATATTCTATCAAAATCATTTTCATAGGATTCCCTCTATATCTTTTCAATGTTTGCAAAAGTTGAGGTTATGGTCATTTCCCTCCCTGTTTTGGTGACTTTTCTCCTTTGATTTAATCAGGTTGCTTAGGCTATTATCAATTCTACCAATCTTTCAAAATTGTTGACAGTTAGCTCTGTTTATTTCTTTCATATACATTTTTTAAAATATCTCATTAGTTCCTACTTTATTTCTTAAAGGTCTTTCAGCTACTACCTTTGGGTTTAATTTTGCTTTGTTTTTTGGTGTTCTATAATGCATAAGGTTTTCTATCTTTTTTTTAAAAAATGCAACTATAAGACTATCGATTTAAAAAAATGGCATTAACAGTTTGCCACTCTTTTTTAATGGCCGTATAGTATTCCATGGCGTATATATACCATATTTTTATTATCGACTGTTCAGTTGATAGGCATTTAGGGTAATTCCACACTTTTGCAACTGTGAGTTGTGCTGCGATGAACATGTGGGTGCAGGTATCCTTTTTATATAATGACCTTTGCAGCAACATGGATGGAACTGGATAGCATAAACCTAAGTAAACTGACTCAGAAAATCAAACTCTATATGTTCTTACTCATATGTGAGAGCTGAATGGTCACAAAGATGGAAACAATAGACACTGGGGACACCAATAAGGGGGCATGGGTGAAGGGGATAAAATACCTACAGGGCACAGTGTTCACTCTTGGGGAAATGGGCCACCTGAGACCCATCCCCACTGCTACACAGTACGTCCATGCAACAAATATGTGTGTGTATCCCCTAAATAAAAAAAAAAGTGTGCCCCACAGTTTTATATTGTTTTTAAATTATAATTATTATATTAGTATAACTTTATTAGGTCCACATTACTTTGTAATCTGCAGTGTGAATTATTCTCTTAATTATAAGCTACTTATACATATTTAATTTATAAACCTCAGTAAATTTTCTTCTGTTTTCCTTCCCTTTCCCCCCTTCCTTTTCCTCCTTCCTTCTTTCTTTTTTCAGTTTTTAAAATTATTTTTAAAAATAATGAATTGGGTTCCATCATGGTCAAATGTCATAGCTGGCATAATTTCAATCTTTGGACTTTTTTTCAATTAGCAAAAATAAATATAAATCTATTTACAGTGGATAGTATTATGTGTTGATATACGTATACATTATGGAATGACTAAATCAAGATAATTATCATATCCATTACTTCACGTTCATGTCATTTTTTGTAGTAAAATATTTGAAATTTATTTAAAGCAATTTTCAGATGTACAATGCACTGTTACATTATTAGCTATCAATATAGTCATTATAGCGACTCTTCAATTTTTTATTGAAACTTAACTATGGTCCAGCATGAAATCTTAAGTACAATGCTCTGTACAGGTCAGTGAGGCTATTTGTTAGTCATTTTGTTTAAAATATCTATATATTTGGTCATTTTTATCACTTTATTTAATAAGTAATTGAGAAAGTTCTGTTAAAATATTTTATTATGAATGTGAATTTACCTTTTTTCCTTTAACTCATATAACATTTGCTTTATACTATTTGAGGTTATATTATTACAGTGTATAAAAATTTATAACAGTTGTATATTCATAGTGAAATTATCTTTTTAGTAAAAACATTTTACACACTCATTGTCTATTAACATTTTTGTGTTTTTTAAATTTAATTTACTTTTCTCTAGAGACAGAGTCTCGTTATGTTGTTTAGGTGAGAATGCAATGGTGAAATCAGAGTTCACTGCAGCCTCAAATTTCTGGGCTTCTACTCCAGCCTCCAGAGTTGCTGGACTACATGTGTGCACCATCACTCCTGCTTATTTTTGTTTTCATTTTTTGTCGATATAGGGTCTCATTATATTACTCAGGCTTGTCTCAAACTCAGGTCCTTCTACCTCAGCTTCCCAAAGTGGTGGAATTACAAGAATGAGCCACCTCGCCCAGCACTCTACTAAGATTTATTGATTTATAGTCTGCTTCTTAGAAGATAGGGCACACCTGCTGTGTTTTTGTTATTATTTGTATGGTATGACATTTCCCATCAGTTTAATTTAGAGTCTTTTGTATTTTCATGTTACAATTCTGACTCTTCCAATAATATAGTATGATTAAAAAAATATATCGGTAACTGCATTTTAATGTAAATGCAACAGCACAAACACTCTGACAGCTTTAATGCATTTGAGTTGAAATCTACCAGTGTTTTCAATCTACCTTACTTTATTTTGGACAAATATATTGTTTTGTTTTGCTTTGCTTTGTGTTATTACTATTTTCCTAGTATGTTATTGTGCACATTTTAATCATTTTTAGTGATTACAAGGATGCAGCATACTCATTAGCATTAGTAAGTTAGTACTTTTGCTCAAAAACTCCTTAAATTTTAGAACTTTTAAAGTCCCTTTATCCTTCTCCTGACATTTTGGACTATAAGTTTAATTTTTTATATTTAATTAGTCCCTAAAACGAAAATACTATCATAGTTTTGGTTAAATTTACTAAATTTTCCTTTTCTTTCATTCTTCATTTCTTTTTGCAATTTCCTGTTTTCTAGAATTTCCCTGATATCGTTTTATCCAAAGTATTTCCTTTATTATTTTTATATTATTTTCTTTAATAGTTTCCCCCCTGCCACCCCCCACCCCCAGCCCCAGCCCCGCTTTGGACATGACATTTCACAAAAGTAACTAACAACAGCAGTAACATAGAACATTTTTTTTTTTTTTAGTCGGAGGGTCACTCTGTCGCCCATGCTGGAGTGCAGTGGCACACTCACAGTCATCACAGTCTCAACCTGCTGAGCTTAGGCCATCCTTTGGCCTCAGCCTTCCAAGTAGCTGGAATGTGCCACCACACCTGGCTAATTTTTTGATTTGTTGTAGAGATGAGCTCTCACCAAGTTGCCCAGGCTGGTCTTGAATCCCCAGGCTCAAGCTGACCTCGGCTTTCCGAAGTGCTGGGATTACAGGCTGAGCCACCTTGCCCGGCCAACATAGAACACTTATCCAGCCACCACTGGTAGTTGTACCAGGAAGAGGGAAGTAGTGTGCTACCTCAACTGCTTGCTCTGAGGGAAATTTGTTTTACCAGAATGCACTCACCCATAGAAAAAGGAATCAGTGGAAAACATATTTGTCAACTGTATATCAAACAAAGGCCTAACATCTAGGATCTACAAGGAACTCAAACATGCTGGGAAAACAAATACAAAAACAGTTCCATTAAAAAGGGGGTAAAAGATATCAATAGATACTTCTCAAAAGAAGACATATGAGCAGCCAACAGATACATGAAAAAATGCTCAGCCTCATAAGTTATCAAAGAAATGCAAATTAAACCACACTGAGATACTACCAAACTCCAGGGAGGATGGCCACCATCAGTGACTAAAAAACAACAGATGTTGGAGAGGATGTGGGAGAAAAGGGACGCTTCTACACTATTGGTGGGAGTGTGAACTAGTACAACCTTTGTAGAAAACAGTTTGGCGATTCCTAAAAGATCTAAAAATTGACCTTCCACATGACCCCGCAATCCCCCTACTGGGAATATACCTGAAGGAATTCAAATTACTTTATGAAAAAAATACCTGCACATTTATGTAAATTGCAACATTATTCACAATAGCAAAAACATGGAACCAACTGTGCTGCCCATTGGAAGAGGACTGGATTTTTAAAAATGTGGTACATATGCACGATGGAACATTATGCAGCCGTAAAGAAGGACACAGTTATGAACTTCACAGCAACTTGGTTGGACTTAGAGTCTATAATACTGAGTGATCTATCACAGAAACAAAGAACCTAGTATCACATGCTCTTACTCATAAGTGAACCTTGAACAACTATTATAACACTTTAAGAACGGGATTGGCAATAATTGGAAACTGCCATGGGAGTTGGGGGTTGGGGCTGGAACTTGCAGCAGTGGGAAACTGCCACGGGAGAAAGGGCACACCTCATCAACAAGGGTACCTGCATAATAAACAATTGTATACTTAACTCTGAATTGTACCCCCACTATTCAAAATTAAAAAAAATTAATAAAAAGAAAAGGAATCAGGTTTCAGTTGTGCCTTTGTGTGAAAGTGAGGAAATTTTTCAATATGCATAATCTCACACTGGCATCGTCTCACACTGGTAGATGAGACAATTGGAGAAGATGGAAGCATAATATGGAGGTTTACCAAACACTTTCAGGCTTATTTAAATGCCACTATTAATAATAAAACGTTGTTAACACATGGGACATCCTGGACAAATGCTAAACTGAGTAAGGCGCCAGGACTGCAGGCATTAGCCAAGACTGTCCCGGGGACCCCCCGTAGACCATGTTTCATTACATGATGAATCCTTAAACTCTTTCCCACAATGTTTATTTCTGGAATAACGAATACATTTTGAAAGCAATGTTGTACACATCATGCACTTAGTACAGACTCAGTTGAGCTTTATTTGAAATCTCTAACTCACTTTGGAACCCACAGCATGTCATTTATTTTTTCTGAACCTCAGTATTTAGCAAGAGTATTATTAACTTGCAGAGACTTACAAATTTAAATCTTAAACACAAATGGTTTGTCAAGTAAATTTAATTGAGAATTTTTATCTATAACTTGAAGTTTATAAAAATATTTCATTCACTTGTTAATTTAAGTAAAGAGCAAAATTTTCATGCCAGGCTTTGTGCTGAGAACATACTAGGAGACTTTGAGGAAAGAAACAACATGAATGTGGATATAGAGTAATTTGCTTATTCTGCATAACTATGTCTCAGAAAAATCTTGCCTTCCCGTTTCATGATAGTTCATGAGAATCTATGCCTATTATGAATCGATAATTATTCACTGTTTCAAAATTTTCTTTAGGGCACAGTTTTAATTAAAATTTCTTCACAATGCAGACAATATATTTGGTGTGATTTATGATCAGGATTCTGAGACCACTGCCTAAAGTTTTCTGAAGGAGAAGTAAAAAAAGAAAAAAAAAATCACCTTTTCTCCAAAATAGATACTGGCTTTTGGTGTTTGAGAGCTGACTTGAGACCTTGGGAAGCATTCTCTTGATCACTGTGCCACTACCTGTCTTGTTCTTGTGAATTTTCAGAGTGACAGATTGAAAAGCTAACCACCTGTGTGTTAAAAGTCACTGAAGCTGGGCTTGGTGGCTCAGCCTGTAATCCCGGGCCTTTGGGAGGTTGAGGTGAGTGGATTGCCTGAGCCCGCGGGTACGAGACCCGCCTGGGCAGCGAGACCTCATCTCTACAATAAATCAAAATCAGCCGGGTGTGGTAGCGCATGACTGTAATTCCAGCTACTTGGAAGGCTGAGAAGGAAGGATCACTGGAGCCCAGCAGGTCGAGGCTCTCCAGTCTGGGTGACAGAGTGAGATTCCAACTCAAATTAAAAAAAAAAAAAAAGTCACTGAAATGTCAATAAATTTTAAAGATTTTAATTTATTTTGAATGACGTGTTTTGGAGGTCCCAAAGCAGATTTCAGGTCAATCTCTTTTCTTTGCACCTTGAAAAAGTGATTTTACCTGTTTATTTTTTCAGGTATATTAGTTTGCCCTCTATCTGTTTTCCCAATAGTCTATAGTTTTGGATTTTCAAAAGACCCTTTAATTTTTTCAAAATTTTCTTCCTACATCTTACTTCCCACCTCTTCTCTCATCCAAATCAACTGAAATTTCTAGGGTTGCTGAATCTTATTAAGGCATCTAAAATATCATACATGTGTCTCATACAGAGCCTTGCAGAGGGATTGGTTGACGTTTATAACATCAGAATACATTCCTTAAACATAGCTCCCATAATTCTGGTTTACATGCCTTTCAATGTTGTTAGACGTATGTTTACATGTTCCTAAATTGTGTTTATTCTAGAATAAAAATGTATGAAAACTAGATGATTTGCCTAAACTTTCAGAAGGAGCTATGAAAAAGAAAAATAAGTTAAACTCCAGTTTGAATACCTAGACTTTTAGTGTATTTACACACTAGAAAAAATATTAATGACAGAATTAAAACAAACTTGTTTTACTTGGTACCCAGCTTTAATTTTATAAAAATATTATTTTGTGTTAACATAGCCTTTGGCTCTCAATCTATTGATTTGTAATTTTAGCCCTCCTAGGTTATTTTTCAAATATTATCTAAAATACCTCACATATGTTAGATTTCACATTGAATCAAAATTTTTCAACAGCCTATAATCAAATTGATGACACATCCAAATACATTTTTTACAACTTAATCAACTGCTGATGGAGGGAAATGAGGTCTTATCGCATTACATTTACAACTTGCATGAGTAATGCATTTTCCCAAAGCTCTGTGTATTTGCTTCCTAAATTTCTCAAATTACCTTTCAAAAATTAATTTTTGGGCATCAGTCTCAGAAACCCACGTATGCTTAAAAATACTAATTATAGTTGGAAATATTCAACACAGCATGGGTTTCATTAGAAATAACGGAAAAGTCATGTGTTTGGAGGCATTAGCTGCATAATCCCTCTCCTGCAAACATTAGCCACAAAATCCTTTTTGTCAGACCACCTCTGCACTCATCACTTACATAGCAGTTATCTTCAGCCACAGGTGCATTCTAGTGCAGGGATTATGATTATATGAGTGTTCTTAATAATGAACTGCAGTGCCCAGCGACCAGGCACTATCAGAAGGTCTCAGGACAATGACATGACTATATTTTGCACGAACATAAAGGTTTCATAAAACAAACTGTAAAGAACAAAAGTAAAAGGGAACATTGATTTTTCATGGAATAGGACAGAGATAACTGTGGCAACTTATGGAACAAACTTCCAATTGTTACAAAAAGCTTCATGATTCTGACTTAGCCATGGGGCTCATATGGATAAGAAAAAAAAATGCCTCTTTAAAGTACCCACATTCAACAATTAAACATTTCTTTAAATAAAGAACTAATTGCTTTTATCAGTAGAGTTATTAAGATAGATGGAAGTATATTAGACAAAAACAAACACACTTGTGAAACTACAAACTCTGTTTAATGAACACCTTACACTAAATCACGTTGTCATGCCATAAAAGAATGGCTTCCAACAGAGACAAAAATCTTTATTTTCCTGGTGTTTGGTTCAAAATGATTAGAAAGGCAGTACACTAGAATAGAAAAACTTGGAAATCTAAAACGATATAAAACAGAATTCAAATTCTGTCTGGTGTATTTAGTCTTATGTCCATCTGTTAAGTATATTTGACTTATTTGAATCTGTTTCTTTGTGCATAAGAAGAGGAATACGGATATCCATACCTAGTAGAATTATTTTAAGGTTAATAAGATCATACATTCAACAGTGCTAACAGTGTTTGACTCATGACTACTTATTAATTCAACGCATATTTATTGGACCTCTGCAGTATACCCGTCACTACTTTAAGCATTGGTTAGAAAAACAGTGAGGAAATAATAAAGCCAATACATCCAAAATATGACATGAAGAACTATTGACATTACTGAAATGCATGTGTACACACACACACACACACACACACACACACACACACACACACACACACACACACCCAGCAGGTAAGAAGACAGCATGTGAAAGGGTGGTGAGGAAATGATTCAGTGGAGGTTTTGCCTTCATGGAAACTGGAAGAAAAAGAGGGAGAATGCATACTTTTGGATATCTTGAGGAAGAGGTTTCCATGAAAAAGAAACAATCCAAGAATAGGGTATGGGATCCACACGTTCATGGAGGATTCAGAAAGGTTCTAATATGCCCCTAGAATGTAGACTAGAACCTAATGGCACAAATAGCATATACTAAATTGTATAGCTAAGAAGAACGACATTGTGGTCAGAGTGCCTCGACTTGTGTCTTGCGTCACTTAACTTTCCAGTCTTGGGTTTCCACATCTGTAATGTGGGAAAGACTATCTCCTAGAGTTATTGGAAGAACTGTGCTAAATATAAGGAGTTAGCACATAGTAAATGCCAACAATTTTTTTTTTTCATTAATGACAAGAACAGACTAGAGCCCCATGCTCCTCTTCCTGGAAAATCAATCTTCACTTCTCAATATTATGGTCAAATCAGAATTATTGGATTTAGCACTTTGAAATATATCTTACTTCTGTGATACCCATGGGTATTCTCTATTCTGGAAATATGCATTTCCTGTTCTTTTTAAATATAAACTGTTTTTAAATAAAATTAGAATTGTGTTTATTTCTAAAACCCTAGAATCTTATTTGAGAGTTCTGCTATCTCTTGAACATCATTGAGCTGCACAAACATTCTGAAGATTGATGAATCATAAAATTCAAAGAAGAATTTTAAAACTGAAAAACAAATATGTTTGATGTTTTCCTTTTGAAAACTTTTGACAGTTGGATTAATGATTTTTATCTACTTAAAACTTGACTGGATTTTTTCATTCTAACATAATGCAGATTCAAACTCCTACAATAATGCCTTTCACATTCAGATGGAATTTACTGCTTGCTTCCCCATGTATTTTCCCATCCAGTTCTGACAACAACCCAGTGAAATGGCTATTATTTTTCTCATTTTTGATATATAGGGACTAAGATCTATATAGAGCAATTTAATATAATTGTGAAGGTAAATGTTTGACATGAAACTTAATTTTGGGCCTCATAAGTGCAGTGCTTATTTCCTATCTAAAAATATCTGCAATTTTCTGCTAGTTTTTCATGAACTAAATACACCAGAAATCCCACACTAATGACTTTAGCTTATTGTGAGTATTTATTGTATTTACTAGTCATGAGACACTCAGCTGAGTTTGTGTTTTATTACTCTTTGTGCATAATATCAACTATTTCATTCAATTCATTATAAACATCTTAACAGAAGGGTTGGAAATATATAGATTTGAAAAAATTCCATAGCCTATGAAATGAATCTATACAAACAGGAGTTACATGGAAATGCCTGATAAAAAATTAAAGTACCTGTACTTAAATACGTGAAAGGATTTGGAGTCATACTGATTTAGATTAAAATCTGCTCTTTGCCATTTCCTAGTTTTATGATCCTGGGTAGTGGTGGTACTGAGTTTATTTATTTTTTCTATTTATATATTAAATGGAGTTAAAAGCTGCTTTCTATAATGAACATTCTAGAGTTGGATGTAAATCATTTGCTATGGTCTTGGGTACACAGAGGCCTTTGCAAAAATGTTAGTTTTCCTCATATCATCTTCCACCAAATCTATTAGAATACATTGGACAAATATTGCATGTTATCTCTTGAAACAAAAAAGAAGCTAATTTTTAAATCAGTATTTCAAAAACCTGCTAATATTCTTGGTTGGTCTTTCAGTTCAATACATTTCTTTTTGAGAAGCAAGCTATGCTTTCATCTTTTGCAGTAGATTGTGGTGTTGGCCTCTGTTTCCCTTGTAATTCACATTTAGATTTTCAGCTCTTCCTTCCATTTAAATAATCTCTACAATGATTTTCCCATGAATCTCATCTAATTATATAAAAGATACTGAGAAGACATGAGAGAGCCTATAAATAATTCCATCTAGTTATGATAGACCTTAATGTATAAGGCTATGATTGGGATCTGGCAATTTTCACAAAATTTCATCAAGCTTTGGAAGCTATCTGAGGCGGTTATGAGAACATACTCTGCTGATCTCCAACTATAAAGAGACTAATGGACTAAAGGACCCTGCAATTGAACTCTAAAATCTATTGCAGTGTTTTTGCTAAGTCTCTACTTCTCATGGTCTGCTCCCAGCCAATGACAATTCAGCAGAACTACTAATGCAGCTCATTTCTAGAAGACATGAACTCTGACCTTGCCTATGTATTCCTAGACTGTGTCGCATTCTTGAACAATTCTATGCAACCTTCTTTTCCTCATTCCTTCACATGGGGCTGGTTTTGCATCCCAATCTACTTACTGTCCCCAAATTTTCAAAATCCTTCCGTATTTTCTCCAGAATAGGAACCCCTCTAATAAAATTCTTGCACATTTAAATCTTTTTGTTGAATGTTACACAGATGAAAAGGACTAATCCATCACTGTATTGCCACACTTAAAGTATAAATAGCACTACTATGTGCTCAAGGAGCTAAAATGTATAACATTATGAAATAATTGAGAATATTGAGGAAGAAGTTCCATACCCTCATAGAGTAAACTATGCTAAAAAAATCTTTCCGCCGGGCTCCGTGGCTCAGCCTGTAATCCCGCGCCTTTGGGAGGCTGAGGTGAGTGGATTGCCTGAGCCCGCGGGTTCGAGACCCGCCTCATCTCTACAATAAATCAAAAAATCAGCCGGGCGTGGTAGCGCATGCCTGTAATTCCAGCTACTCAGAAGGCTGAGGAGGAAGGATCGCCAGAGCCCAGCAGGTCGAGGCTGCGGTGGCCAGGAGCGGCCACTGTACTCCAGTCTGGGCGACAGAATGAGACTATAACTCAAAAAAAAAAAAAATCTTTCCAAAGGTTGAACCTAAATATATTTTAAATTGCTTTAAAATGTCTCAGAGTCTTTAGGTCAACATGGTATAGGCAACAATTGTTGACTTTGAAATCAGAAAGAATTCACTTAAGTAATAATCCTTCTACTAATGGGCATATGCATGTACCATTGGGTAAAATAATTAAAACTTCTGCATCTCATTTCCCTTTTCTGTAAAATAATAGCTATAATTATTATTTTAATAATAACTGTGTATGAAGATATCACCCAGTAAAAATGCTCTCACAGTACCCTTACTTTGTATATTGTCCATATCATGAATCCAGGGACTCTTCCCTGATTTATTACTTTTCACTATCATATGATAATCTCCTTAATTCCTGATCCACTATCCTGTGTCATTATGTCTGCACTCTTCGGCTGGATGGTCAATACTACACATTTTAATTTTCAAGCCAATATTCTATGTGTTTTTAAGTCATCTAGGTAGGACATTTAAAAATATGTTGTTCTCTGCCGGGAGCAGTGGCTCATACCTTTCACCCTAGCACTTTGGGAGGCAGAGGTGGGAGGACTGCTTGAGTGCAGGGGTTCGAGACCAGCCTGGGCAACTGGGCAAGACCTCATCTCTACATTAAATAAAAACATTAGCCAGATGTGGTGCCGTGCACCTGTGGTTCCAGCTACATGGAAGGCTGGAGTGTAAGGATCACCTGAACACAGCAGGACGAGGCTGCAGTGGTTGTGAACATGCCACTGCACTTTAACGTGGGTGACAGACTGAGATCTTGACTCAAAAAAAATTGTATGTGTACATATGTATATGTGTGTGTGTGTGTATTATTATTTTCTGGTACTCAGTCATGAACTAAATGAATAATTTTTTTTCTCAGAGGTTTGCCTCAGCTCTCAAAATGGAGAAGAATTTTTTAAAAACTGTGAGGTGAGACTAGACTCATAGCTAGATTCCAACAGTTGAAATGATGGGACACAGTACAAGGTTCATTCTGCAGTTTTAGAGAACTTGTTGATAGCAAGAGAGATAAAATTGTATTGCTCAAACCTGCATATATAGCTGAATTTCTTGAAAACTTGGGGACTGGAGCTAGACTTATAAAATTTTTCTGCTTTTCTCCACCCATTGATAACTAATGCCAACAACATGATGTCATACAAATGTTGGATTCCTCTTAGTTTTTGGTTTCGACATGCAAACTTTCTTTGAAACATGTATATTGGCTCTTAGAAAAATTGAGGAATTTAGAGTTGTCACATATGATTCATAGTTGTTGTGTACTATTGTCTTCATTTGGACACTACAAATTTTAATACACAAATAGCTCTAGTTACAAGAAAGGACACTTCCAAAATGGGCTGTAATAGAGGGGGTTATGTTGTGCTGGATGTTTCTTTTCTTTTTTAACTACAACTGAATCTCCTTTCCGCCGGGCTCCGTGGCTGCCTCCATTCAGAAATGCACCGCATTTTCCTATGATTGTTCTCATCTCCTTCCTGTTATCACTCACTGCCCTTATTCTTAATTTCATTAGTCCATCACTCAAATTTCCAATTAGGTAATCTATCTTTGGGGGCAGGCAAGTGTTTAATTTTAAATGATTTTTTAAACATTAAAAAAATTCAAGCTGGGCTCGGTGGCTCAGCCTATAATCCTGCACCTTTGGGAAGCTGAGGTGAGTGGATTGCCTGAGCCCGCGGGTTCGAGACCTGCCTGGGCAGCGAGACCTCATCTCTACAATAAATCAAAAAATCAGCAGGGCGTGGTAGCACATACCTGTAATTCCGGCTACTTGGAAGGCTGAGGCGGAAGTTTCGCCGGAGCCCAGCAGGTCGAGGTTGCGGTGGCCAGGAGCGGCCACTGCACTCCAGTCTGGGCGACAGAGTGAGACTCCAACTAAAAAAAAAAAAAAAGGTTCAAAAAATAACATTTTTAAAAGTTCATGTTGTTATTATCTGTAATCAACTCCTTTAATATTTTGATGTAATTGCTTTCAGAGAACTTCTTTTCAGGATTATAATTTTGAAAAAAATGTAATATTTAATGAATTATATCCATTGGAAATAATAGAATTTGGCCCATTTGTGTTCCTTTACTTAGAATTCTCTGGGGATATTTTATAGAAACAAGTTATTCAAACCTTGTAGCCAGAATACAGTGTTTCTCATATCTATCCAGAATCCACAATTTTATGTCATAGTTCACTATAATCTTACATCCTCAAAGCCTGCATACGGTCTAAAAATGTGTTGCGGTTTTCTACTCTAGAGCATACTTTTATCTGAACAGTCCTATCTTACTTCTTTGCTTATAAAAAGCTGGTTTAATTCATGGTCCTTTAAGAAAGATTACATCTGCGTTGCCTTCCTCTACTCATCAAGCAGAGATGATTCTCTCTCTGTCACATTTGCCCTTTGATTATACCTCCCTCATAGAACTTGTCATACTTCTCTGGAGTTACTCATTTTTGTGTGTCGCTGCTATAGTTTTGTCAAGACCTTGAGAGCAGCCGAAGTTGTTTCATTGTCATGTTTGTAGCTCTTGAATGAAGCGTAATATCAGTTCTTAGCCTGGGTTCAATAAATTCTTGTTTTAGAGAAAAAGTAGAGGAAATTGGGATGATGAGGATAAAGGGATGACAGGAAGGAAAGAAAGGGACTGTAATTTGAGGTGTAATTAATCCACATTTGGTAAAATGTTTTAGGTGAGTAGTTGAAATCGTATACAAACTGGAAAATAAAAAGATCATAATATACTCACAGGTGACACTTATTTAAGATGGAATTCAGTAGCTTTTCTATTATAAAACATCCATTTAACAAATTAGGTTAAGTTTTCAGCATCAATAAAGTACATTACTTTATTGAATGAGAATTGTTTTCACAGAATATTTCAAGGAAACTGCGGCAGGGGGGTTTGTGCTGGGAAGGGGGGAAGCGGGATTGGCAGTAGTGGGAATCTGCCAGGGGAGGGGGACACACCTCATCAACAAGGTACCTGCGTAATGAACATTTGTATACCTAACCCTAAATTGGACTTCACATATTGAAAATAAAAAATTAAAATTAAAAATATATATAAAAGCCAGGCTCGGTGGCTCAGCCTGTAATCCTGCGCCTTTGGGAGGCTGAGGTGAGTGGATTGCCTAAGCTCGCGGGTTCGAGACCCGCCTGGGCAGCGAGACCTCATCTCTACAATAAATCAAAAAATTAGCCAGGCGTGGTAGCGCACACCTGTAATTCTGGCCAATCGGAAGGCTGAGGTGAAAGGATCGCCAGAGCCCAGCAGGTGAGGCTGTGGTGGCCGGGAGCAGCCACTGCACTCCAGTCTGGGTGGCAGAGTGAGACTCCAACTAAAAAAAAAAAATTTATATATATATATATATAAAATATCAAAAGAAGATCCACAAGCAAGTCTTAAAATTTGAATTTGCCCTCAAGATGGAAAATATAGCAAATTACCTTTTCACATATAACTTTCTGTTTGAACTATCTAAAAGTGAATTCTTATAACACTGATAAAATTATGCACAAAGTATTTTTGTTTGTTTGTTTTAAGCTTCATATGAATCCAGCCATATCTTTCAATTTCCGGATTCTAAAATTCAAATAAATACAATATATTAGTAAAAAAAAAATTGGTAATTAATTTGCATTTACCAACTAATCAGGCAGTTTTCAAAGCAACATTTTTGGTATTGCTTTAACCTGAAAACAGAAAAAAATTGCATTTATAAGAAAATATTTCCAATGCTGAGTGAAATGCAATTGTTTGAATATGATAATGTATCAATGTATCAAAATCATAGTGCTGTTATTACTTCAAAATGATAACTCTGAGTTATTAATTAGCTAAGGCTTATTGCTCAATTAGTTTAATAGTGAAAGAAAGTAATGAGAGAATTTCAGATAACTAATTAGCAAGATAAAATTTGATTTGGAGTTATAGACATATAGTTGTGTAGTGATACTGGAGGAGTCTTTTTGGATTTATGGAGACCAACTCACCAACAGTAAATTGTGGATTAATTACATGGATCTTAAATCTCAATAAAATCAGTAATTGATTTGCAGAGTTGCTAATGTTTTCTCACTTTCTAGGGCTACAGCAAATAAAACAACATAAGAACTCTTACTAAATTAGTCCTGTGAGCCCTTTTTGATGAAGTTCTTCCATACTTCAAATGAGTTCCAATCTTGCCATTTAACGATATTACCGCCGGGCTCGGTGGCTCAGCCTGTAATCCCGCGCCTTTGGGAGGCTGAGGTGAGTGAATTGCATGAGCCCACGGGTTCGAGACCCGCCTGGGCAACTTGGTGAGACCTCATCTCTACAATAAATCAAAAATCAGCGGGCATGGTAGCGCCTACTCGGAAGGCTGAGGCGGAAGGATCGCCGGAGCCCAGCATGTTGAGGCTGCGGTGGCTGGCCGCGGCTACTGCACTCTAGTCTAGGTGACACAGCGAGACTCCAACTCAACAACAACAACAACAACAACAATAACATTACTGGTTGTAGATTGAATACAGGTACCAACAGAAAGGGCTAGTTCTGATAAAAGACTTAGATAAAATGTGCCTCATAAATGGAATTTTTTTCATGACTTTTAGGGGACAAAGTTAGTTAGAAGGACCATCTATTAAACTGGAGGAAAAGAAAGCATCAAAATATATTAACTCGTTTTTCTGTATATCAAACATGTCCAAAATTCTATGTTTATTTATTGCTCATTTGTCTGTGTGTGTCATATGGAAATATAGATTAATTTTGAGCAACAACTGAATTCTTTTGAAGTAGTGGTCGCTAAAAATAAAATTTCTAATCTTCATGAAGATCCTAGTAAAATATCTCATATTATACAAAAGACTTCACAAGAAGAAATCTCCAAAGATAGAATACTTTGTTTCAGATGGAATTTTTCATATTTGCTTCCGATTTAACAAAGAATCAGATTATGACTCAAACCAACACTGAGTCAAATGAGGTGAAAAATATGTTTTCCGTTTTACATTGAGTAAATTTTCTAATTAATTATTCAAATATTTTAACAGAGAAATATGTTTCCAAAAGTTTGTATATGCCTTAATCATTTTCGATTTTTTTTTCTTTCTTTTCAGTCTGCCAAGTCCTTCAACACGGTAGGATTACGAAAATGAGTATTTATCTTATTAGGTGGAGTTTGATCATTCTCCAAAGTGGAGAGTTTATTTCAGTAATTGAATAAGTTTTCCTGGAAAGAATCTAAAAGCCTATCTGCTACGATTTGGGAGCATTTATTTCATTTATAAACTCATCATCCATCCATTGAGGGGTAATGATGAGTGCTGACATTTGAGTGCTTAAATGTAACATGTTTTAGATAAGCACTTGAAATGCATTATCCGTTATAACATCACACTGACCATAAAATATGGGATATTTTTAATGGCTACTTTGCAGAGATGGCAAGGTAAGAGACAGTAAGTGATATTCCAAGCTTATTCACACAGTAAAGGAGTCAGGATGTGAAACTTACCCCAGCGGTGACATCAGCACCCTACTTAACAAAAAAGAAACAAGATATTACAGGTATCTCTTTTCTAAAAATAAAATAAAATAGACAAGCAAAAATAAAAAGAGGACTCTAAGACTTCCTTAGCAATTTAATCTCCAATTTATTGAGCAACACTTAGGGACATGGCAGACATGTCCACAGAAGTGAAAAGAGAAGACTGAGACACATATGTCGTTCAATTCTGTTCAGTTACTGAGCAAGATGGAGAAAGTGTGTAGTAAAAGGTGCTATACTCAGCTGGGAGTTTGTGTTTCTTTTTTCTGTTATGTCTTTCCTCATGGGAAAGAAGCCTTTTAGCATATTATGAGAGGCTATGTATGAGAGGCGATCAATATTAGCAAAAGAGAACTATATCTCCTCATGTAGATGTTTTACTCTGAGTAATATCAGCAAGAGCTATCAGCAAGTCTCAATGATAAAAAACTGCAAAGTATCTTGTTGTGGGGAAGGTAAGAAAATGAAGTGCATGTGGAACATTGAGAATTGAGGTGACTTGCAGTAATCACGAGGGGTTAGCAAACTCCAATGGACCGATAACATTAGGTGAATGTAAAAGTTCTCTCTATTTTTTAGACTCTTAAGTTGTCATGAATAAGACCAAATCTCTCCTATGAATACTGAACCTGTGAACATTTTCAGCCATTACAGGGTCATCTAGGTGGAACAAACAATAGAATCTATTAATGGTTAAACAGCTTGTTGAGAGATATTTGCCTAACCTCTACTGGGCTTCAAGAGCCAGTTGCTTCATTCACCACAGAAGGATTAAAATAATTCAAATTCTTTGGATATCATTTAGGCAAAATCTTAAAATTATTTCCATTTTTTCAAACAAGTTTTTATTTGATATTAAACCAGTGCTTTGTTTTGTTTTTTTCTTTAGCAAGGAGCATAAAAAGTTCATCATTTGTCTTTTAAGTATTTAGTTGAAGGGTTTGTCAAGACCCCTAGCTCAGTCCCTCAGAGAAGGAATCAGTCAATCAATCAGTTAAATACATACATCAACACATAATCTATTACCACTCTGGTAGGGTAAAATGTCAATCAGTGTCAACATTATTTGCTGTTTCTATTGCAAGTCTTTATTCCACTGGACATGTCTAGCCTGTCTTACCTTTTTTATATTACTTTAAAAATCCACTGACTTGCATGCTAGTGAGTTTTCTTACTCATGATTAAAGGTCTTATGACACTACAATCATCCAGAATATTGTCATGGTTATATATGCCAGGAGTGTAACTAGTTCCAAAATTCATCCTTGTCTTAGAGCTTATGTGCTGTTCCAAACATTTGTCTCTTGCTAACCTACAAGGCACTCAACAAACAGTTGATGCTCTCAATGGCATAAAGCCTCAATATTAATGGAGAGAGAATTTTAAAGAGTTTTTACTAAGAAGATTGCATATATTTATAGAGGCAAACAAAGCAAATAAGGTTTCCTACGTTGTCATAAATGTATTAAACTTGTAAACACAGCAAGCTGGTGTAAAAATAGATTTCAATGCTGTTTAGAAAAGAGAGGAAGAGAGAGAGAGAGAGAGAGAGAGAGAGAGAGAGAGAGATCCTCAAGTTCACAAGACCAACAGTTAATAAAAGTGATGAAAATGCCCAAGAATGGTGATCTATGCCCAAGAATGGTGATCTATCCCTTGGTTCTTGTTAAAATGCATATAAAAGTAGATTTTAGATTGTGGGATTTTTTTTTTACCATTACCATTAAATGTTAATAGTGTTTTTATAAATTTGCAATATAAGTCAAGGAAAAAAAGTCAGAGTAACATTAATTCAGTATATCTCCAATTTATGTACTTGAAAACAAATTCAGATCTTTTTATTTCCCCCTTCCTTTTTTTTGGATGAGCAGTTACAAATATTTTGGGAAACTCGTCGTATCATGGAGCACTGTGTGGGAAAAGCTGAATTCACTAAAGCAGGTTGTTGTCAATATAACAAGTAACTAGTAAGAGGAAATCATAACAAATTGTCATTTTACTACAATAATTTTTAAAAATTCAAACTTGTAAACATTAATGTAAATCAACAAAGCAATATCTAACTTTCATGGAAAGGAAATTCTAAGATAAAAATATGGACAAGTTTGTGAACTTTGCTAATGAAAGACTTTAACAGCATATCATGTCTTCATCTTTACTATGTACTTGTCAAGTCTGTGTGCAAATATAATGTCATCATCAACTCTTGTATTAATCCTAGATAGAATTTTAAGTTTTCCTCTTTGTTTTGCTATGTATTATTTTCTTACTATTTTGTTTCATGTTGCTTTAATTTGTGTCATTTTTCCATGAGAAAAACTTTTTAATTTTTTTTTCCTAAAATGACAGCATATTAATTGGTTGGAACTTTAGAAAGAATTCAAGTCAAGGAGAAAACTGATTTGGCATTTACTTCTCATGAATATCTGTTATATATAATATAATATCTTTCATAGAATATTATATATAATATATGCACTCCCTTAAGAAAGAGAAAGTCCATTGTACTCATTTATGTATTTGTTTCATCTTCCCCTTATTTTCATAGTTTTCATGTTTTGTTCTCTATTATAGCTTATTTTGTTCATTTTTAAAAAGAAAAGTTTATGTTTTCTTTGGAAATTCCAATCTCATTTCTCATAAAACCAAGATATCAATTTAGCCTGTGATGACTATCACACTTCAAAGATAGCAAAATCTTTTAGAACTGGAATTCTTTGTAACTAAAAATATATGTAGGCAAACAGAAAGAAAAATGTAGAAACAATTTCAGTAAAAATATAACTAATAGTCTGATCTCCCTGTTTATTCCCTAAGTGCTTGGAAAAATATAGCCTTGAAAAATGTAAGATGCTCACTATTGATTCCCTTAAAAAAACTAATATATTCAATTATGTATAGGTAATAGTTATGATAGTTGTGATGAAGAGTTATTTTCACTAACTAGCCAGACATATTGTGTAAACATGTGCTGCTTTTGATTGCAAATGACAAAAATCCAGTGGTGTTAGTACTTGAAGGTTTAAAATACAACCAAAAGGGCAGATGTAGGGTGCATTTATTATTTGTAATGAGGTTCAGAGTCATCAGGGTTTTGCTATGCTTCTCTGTGGTTGTCTCAGGCTGCCCTTGCTCATGGCATGCTTACTGCTTCCAGCCTTCCAGCCAATGGTTGTCTCATGGAAAACAGGAAAGGAGAGGATTCACTTCTCACCAAAAAAAAAAAAAGTGAGTCTTAAATATTCTTACCCTCCCACACACACACACACATACACACACACATACACACAAATATACATACATACATATATATTTATATACTATATACGGTAACTATATAAGATAATGGATATTTTAATTGTGCTAATCACCTCACATTCTATAAATATATCAAAATATCTTGTTATACAACTTAAATCTATACGATTTTTGTCAAACTTCAGTAAAGCTGTAAAAAATAACTTTAGGAAGAAAAATATATATTATTAGATGTAAAAAAGCAAGACCCTTAAAATAAAATGAAGACAACTTTTAATAAGACCTCCGGAGCTAAAGCACATGGCTCCCACAGGACGGCCAAGGGGACAGTGATTCTTCTCCAGCTCCCTTACAGGGTTCAGAATGCTTGTGAAATCAGATAAGGAAAGGGTAAGAGGGACTTTCTTCTTTCATTCACTCAATCATTTATATTCACTCAGAAAATATTTATTCAGAGTTCGTTATGTGCCTGACAAGAGCTATGAAGATAAATCAAGAACTGACAAAAAATAGATTCAAGTGTGTTCTTTTTTTTGTACAAGAATTAGGTAAGACTTTTCTGAGTGACCCACATGAGAAAGTGTCCAAGTCATAAGGACAGCATTCTGGACAGAAAACCAAAACTGAATCTAGGCATGTGTGAGCATTGGCTGGTTTGGATTTCAGCAAGACCAAGGTCGCTGGCACATAATAAAGATTGGAAGAGGGGTAATGATTGCTGACAGGGAAGGAGCCAGGAGGAAAAATAACATTTTCAGGACAGTTTTTGGAGAATTTTGCACATATGACAATAAGATTTTATTTACATTTTTAAAACCTTGCTCTTCCTGCTTTAGAGAAATTGAACAAGAGGGTCAAGAGTGGGATTAGGACACCTTTTAGGAGATATTGGCAGTGTTTCAGGCTGGAGAGGTGACTTAGATTAGTGAACCATTAGTGAAATATATGAGAATTGCTAGAAATTGGGATACTCTTGAAAGCATGGTATATCCAATAAATTCTGAGAATGTTATATGGTTAATGTGTTTCAATGTAGAGATTACCCTAAGTAGCACTGTTTCATCTACTTTGTAGCAAACTTAAAAAATTAAACAGTTTCCCAATGTTTATCTCTAAGGTTCAATTTATGGAGGTGTTCAACAAATACTGATTTCTATATTATCTTCCTTAAGACGCATTCATGTCATATAATAAAAATGACACAAATCCAAATCCTTGTATCACTTAGCAGCTTTGTAACTTTGAGCAAATTTCACAATATCTGTGATTCAATTCCCTCCTATATAGAGTCAGAATGGTAACATAGAATTCAATAGATTGTCTCAAGCATTAGGTGAGACTGTGAATGTGATTCACTGGGCACACTTTGTAGCATGCATTAATTTATTCTTTCTACTATTCTGAGTAATTATTTTTAGGCTTTAGATATCATGAGAAAGTTTAATGTGTGTGCACAGTAGGAATTGCTGCCACTTCTTTGATGTGCAATTGTTTTTTAGGGAGAAGATCGTCTTAATGACATATCTAGTGGGCCAACAGTTTTCTAGCAATGACCAGAGGCTCTTGGAGTAAGACGTGACTATGCCATGGGGATGAAGAAAAAAAATCTTAATGTGCTGGGAATTTGTCCATGCTAGGCATAGATAATTTTCCTTTGGCAGAAGGCCGGAATGTTTACTGGATTTGCTTTCTATTCTCTAAAAAAGCAAAAAATAATTTTCCCATGAAAATTCTTAGTTCCCAGGGCCATCCATCAGGAAGATTTTGAGGAGACAAATGACTATTATTTAGCTAGGCATTCTGTAGTCTTCAGCTATCACTGAACAAAATCACTTACCTCCATGATCTCCTGTCAAATGTGAATTTGCATGATGATCTATATATGTTCATTTGAAAAACAAATATTGACTTCTACTACAAGTTTAACTTCAGCAATGTGCCTTGATGTCCATTAGCCATGTTCCTTGTGTCTGTGATCTGCACTATAGTTAACATACAAAGATTAAGCCATCCCCCCAAAAACATCATTAGGTGTATACGAATAAAAGTATAGCTAAATTTTGATGATAATAATAATAGTACCTACGTATAATGGTAGTTCATATTAACATGAGCATGATCTGTGTTTCTCTCTAACAACTTCAGGGCTTACATTTTCAATCAAGCATCTACTTCCATGATGTTTTCTGGTGAAAGTTAACCTGAAGTCTCTTGTATTATCCAGACTCTTCTCATATTCCCCTTTGCTTCCTGTTGCCTCTTGAGCTGCTCTTAGATGAAGATGGAGTCGTTTTGACAATTGTCTCTTGAGTAGTTCCATTTCTTCACCTTCTTTCTGGTATCTCTCACTCTGAATTGAGCTTCCTGCCTCACATAATTTTTTTGTGACTGTTTATTTCCCATCAAATAATCAAACTTCTCTAGAATGATGTTCAAAGTCTCGAGGATCTGATGTTACCTTTTCTTTTTACTTTTATGTTCACCCGCTTATGGTACTCCATATTTTTGTAGTGGCAGCTTCAGTCACTGAATTTCTCTGACTGCAACAGGGTAAGTGGATTCTTTCTTCTTTGAACTCGATTTTTAGCAGTTCCCTTCAGGTCCCATTTGGTAGCATCCTCTGTAATAGATCTGTGGGATGCCTTGAGATTGGTGTTACTATTTCAAACATGTTTAAGGTCCTTAGCTTGTGTATCCCTATTCCCTCTACCAGGTGAAGTCTACTCCTATTCTAGAGAAAGGAAGTAGCAACACAGGGAGAGCCCCTGTGAGTGAGATTACTAAACAAAACACTTGTTAAATCTGTTTTGTTTTTTCCATGCAAAAATAAACCACCATCCTGATTTGGAATGAGGACTTGTCAAACGGAATCTAGTTGCTCAGAATAATAATAACAGAGTTTTCATCAACTTTTGGCTGAGATATGATGCTGGAGGTGGTGAAGATGCAGGTGACAGTCATGATGATGATTGCAAGACTCGGGTATCTTCAAGCTATCAGGGTTTGCACTCTGAGTCTGGACTTGCATTCAGGGACATTCACTTTAGGAGCAAGAAAAATTCCCCTGAGGTACATCAGAAGGTGGGCACGGACAAAGTACAAAAATCAGAAGGAATCGCTCACTTCTAGAGAAATATGGCATATGAATTCTAGTAGCAGCAATTCTGATATCCAACATTATATTTCTTTTCTCTTCATTTAAATATATTAATGCATGCATTTAAAAGCTAATTTTTCTAGTCCACTCTATTCCAGGCACCCATCTAGGTGTGTTGTGCTTACAACAAGAGTCAGATTTACTGAAAAGCTAATTGAATTAAGAATTTGGAACCCCTCATTTTTAAGGAGTCCAAGTTAATACATGTTTTTATAACATTTTCAAAATAAAAATTTAACCAAAATTAATTAAAATTGTGTTGATTTTAAAATTTCTACTTCTCCATCATATTTCTCATCTTGGCAATGGCTTTGGAGTGGAAATAGACATCTCTGGGATTAAAGTGATTTTGAGATGAAAAGGTACATTTACTTTGATATTAATGGAATATTTTTTATACTTAGTAGTAATCTCCATACCAAGTCAAGTTGTACCTATCACTAGCCGTCTGGAGATAAGATAGTGTCTAGTAATACTCTGATCACTAACCCTAGATGAAAATGGGCTTCCACTTACATAATGCAATTATTGACAGATTCTCAGCAATCATCAATCAGGGCAAGATAAGAACAAAGATCAAAGTGTAAAAGCAGGGGATACTGTGGTATCTTTGACAAGGACAGCATGACAGAGTGAAAGTGGAAGTTGAGAGGAAGATTGTCTTGAGACTGTCTGCCATTTGGGGTGGTTGAAATAGAAAAACTTTTAGAATGAATAAGGCACCTAAAGTTAGCTGGGCAATCATTTGTTATACGTGACATGTCTTTTCGTGTACTACAGGTTAAGGTTATGTCATGTTATTCCACAAGAATCATGTATTTTCGTAACATGGACTGGACTTTTATTTCACACCAGCTTCTAGTAAATTTTTCCCACCTGGTATACACACGGAAAATACTACAGATTTTACAGATAGATATATTTTAGCTCTGATAAGTCCTTTGGTATGATGAATACAGCTAACTTTAGTCAGTGTTCTATTTAAGGAAAATTAACACATTTTCTCTAACACTTTTACATTCTTTAGCCATAAACTTGATGACAAATATCCAAAAATATCTCTTGACTAGATAGGGACATCATTCAAATGTGATCTCTTTTCCTTCTAGTTTATACTCAAACTGAATATAGGCATGGGCTTATAGTACATTTACTCCTCCAATTAATATTCAAGTAAGGGAAATAAAAAATCACAAACATGATCTTCCTGTAAACAATCTGTTATAGGTTTTGACTTGGGCATCTGTGTTGTAGAACTAGAAGGCAACTTTCTCTATTCAGTGAGCAGATTTTTAAAAGATATAGTATCAGAAACTAAGACTGGCTATTCCAGATATTTCACTTTCTTGTGCTATATGATTTAAAGATATTTCTTCTTACCACAGGCTGCCAAAAGCAAGCTAATTTTACCCTGCCCTGTTCAGTCAAATAAAGTTGAGGATGACAAATTAAAAACTTATGGGGTAAGAATCTCTACAGCCTTTCTCCCTCAATACCCCACAACTTTACAAGTGGCAGTAAAATTTACTTGTCTTCTTTTTCCTTTTTTGGTTTTCTGTGTTCTCTAGGTTGGAAAGCTTTTAAATTCACTCATAAAGCATTTATAGCTAAACTCTCCTTCTCTGTAACATCTCTTTCCTATATATCTTAGCAAATTTATACTTCATGAAGATCTTGCTTTGAAAAAAAAATTCCAGTTGATGTACAGCATTTTCTTCAGTGATGATCCAAGGCCTTGAAACAATGACTGAGTATATGAACCTCCAGAAGACTTCTCAGAAATCCATCTATAGATATTTTCAAGTTCATCATACAAGACATCTATATCCTTTAATGTAAAAAAAAATCAAGCAAACAAAGGTCTCACAGTATACTTAGACAGATGAGAAATTCCAAGGATGAAAGTCTCCATGAGCACAAATCACAGAGGATATAGACTAAAGGTGATGGGTACATCATAGACGTTGAATGGGAACAACTTAAAATTTTTTTTTTTCAATTTTAGATTCAGGGGCACACATGCATATTAGTTACATGGACACATTTTGTAGTAGTAGTAATTGGATCTCTGGTGGCCCATTCGCCAGATGGTGAACATTGTGCCCCATTGGTAGTCTCTGAACCCTAGCCCTTCTCCCCTTTCCCCCTTACTATTATCCCCAGTGGCTATTATTTCCATCTATGTGACTATTTAGCTCTGACATACAAGTGAGAACATAGAGTGTTTGGTTTTCTGTTTCTGAGCACGACTTCTATGGAAAGCAGTACGGAGACTAATCAAAGAACTACCATTTGATCCAGCAATCCCACTACTAGGTGGCTACCCTAAGGAACAGAAATTGTTATATTACAAAGACACCTGCGCCTGCATGTTCATCACAGCACAGTCACAAGGACGTGAAACAACTGGCTTTATTTTAAAGAGTTCATTAGTATTTTTAGATTTTACCATTAAGTTGATCAAATTAGCATTCTCACTGTAGGAAACGTCAAGCCAAATCAGATAGAACAGTTAGTACATATTGTAAGGAGACAGATACCTACAATTCAAGAGAACGTGTTGCTGAAAGGTAAGTTTTTAAATTATATCTATGTATTAGAGTTGTGGGGTACATGTGATGAAAGAGAATTTAATAGCAGAAAACAACAACCCCAAACCATTCAGTTTATAGGAGTTACACGCCAGATCCTCAGGTAATGGGACAAATGCATATTCCAAATCTGCAAGTCCAAGATATTCTGAGTTTTTTATTTTCAATTTTTATTTTACATGTGAGGGTACACATGTGTATTCATTACGTGGACACATTGTGTAGTTATGGAGATAGGGTCTCAAGTGGCCCATTCTCCAGATGGTGAACATTGTGCCCATAGGTCATTTCTGGACCCTGATCTCCCTCTCCCTCCCTGCTTATTAGTGTCCTCAGTGTCTATTATTTCCATCTTTATGACCTTTTAGTTCCCACATATGAATGAGAACATGTGGTGTTTGGTTTTAGAGATAATGCTGTAGAATTCTTCTAGAGATTGATCTGTGACTTTTCTCTGACCTTTCAACCCTTCCTTTGGCATTTTACTTCTTCCTCAGTTGTGTAGGGTATGATTCCTACAGAACATCCTTTGTTTCATAATGTTCTTTCTTATTGGTTCTGCTTCTCTGCTTGAACCCTGACTGACAGACCTGCTTACAGATTCCCCTGGGTGGCCAAGAAACTAATAGCCTGACTTGTTACCACAACTAGATGAACTAGGAGAGGCAACCTGATTCAAGAAGGAGCCCATCTAAAGACAGGTCTTTTGAGAAAAGATTATGTGGGTGAATTATATATATTTTTATATATTATTTTCAGATTGAGACAGAGGGATTGTGGCAGTTAGTGAGTGGACATAAAACATGCCTTTATGTGGAAAGGGGCAGGGTCAGTCACTGTGAAACATTTTCAAGTTGTTGGATCATATGAAAGATATGTTGAGAGAAAGGAGATTTTAAGAAAAGGCAGACAGAATATTTTTTCTGACTCCGAGGGATAAAGAATCTGGCCTATGTTCCTGAAGGCTACTCTCTTATCAAGTAATCTAGTCTTATGCTGTTTTCCATATTTGGGTTCTAGGAAACTTGATCAGGACCTTGAAAGAACTGTCTTACATTCTTTTGCAAATATAATTTTTCCCTATAAGACAAGCAAAAATGAAGTTAAATTGAACCTAACATTTAAATTATATTGACAATTAAAACAGAGATGTAAAAAGTGAGCACACTCAGGTAAAACTCTGTTTTATACATAATTTTATCAGTTTAGAACCAAGGACCAGAGAATAATCAAATTTATGCCTACAATTTTTAAGATACAAAGGCACTTCTGAAGTACACCATGAAAATATCCAATATTGCCACAAGATGGTGATTTTGTTCTAAATCATAAATAATTTCCCATAGAGTTAATATATTATTATGCATCATGTCTATGCCAGGTACTTAAAAAAAGAGAGAGACTCTCATCTTTTAGATTCTCTCAGTGTTGTCTAGAAGACATAGGCACAAACATAATTACAAATAATATAGTGACATTAGTGATAAAGAGAGGTACAAAGTAATGTGGGGGAGAATTGGGCACTACATCTTTTACAGAACTTAAGACTATGCTTTTCTGTAGTTCAGAATGGAAGGATTTCAGAAACACTAGCACTAGTAAGTCTGAGACAAAAGAAGCACAATGAGCATTATGTTTATATCATGCAACACCTTATATTCTCATAGTCAACCATTATAACTCCTTTTCAAACATTCTTGACTATTTTCTTTTCTGCTTTTACATACACTTCTGGACAAAACCACAGTCCATGTTGCATCAAATTATCTTTCTCCTTTAGCCTGCACCTTTGCAGATGAATCAAACTGAAAAAAAAAGTGTTCATTTGAGTGTATGACATCCGTGCTTAAGTAAGCTTACCTTGATGTACGGCATCAAGCTACAAACTTCTAATCTTTTTTGGGGGAAGGGGCATTCTCCTACATATCTATCTAAGGTAATTCCCCTTTTCTTTTCAAGCTTCTAAGATTCTCACACGTCTACTCTCTCTGTTGATGACCTTGGTTCTAACTTAGTTAAGAAAACCGAAGCAGCTGGAAAACACCTCTGTAATTTCCACACTGCCTTGTAATTCTCACTCCCACATTTCCTATCTCTCGCCACTGATTTATTTTTCTCCATTATAATTATGTTTAAAGTTGACTATCACTCTATACCTTGCCTATTTGTTTCATTACTTCAAATAATAGGTCTGATGATACATATCTATGGGGAACATGTGAGTATTTTTTACATGCGCAAGGTGTGTAATGATCATGTCAGGGTATTTGAGATATCCGTCACCTTGACTATTTATCATTTCTTTGGGTTGGGAACATTTCAAGTCCTCTCTTCTAGCTATGTTGAAATATACAATACATTCTTGCTGATTAAAGTCACCCTAGTCTGCTATGGAACATTAGAACTTATTTCTTCTGTCTAACTATATGCTTGTGCCTGTTGTTCAATCTCTCTTCCCCTCTGTCCCATCAGCACACCTTTCCTAACCTGTGGTATCTATCATTCTTTTCTTTAACTCCATAAGGTCAATGTTTTTCACTTCCACATATGAGTGAGAACATGCTGCCTACTTTAGTTACTGAACACCTTAATTTGGATGCTAAATTTCCATCATATACATTTGATTTATATTGAAACTATAGTCATAAATTGAAAGAATAAATTAGTAATTCCAACTTGGTTCAAATGCACTTAAACATTTCCCAATATATGAAGCAACAGTCCTTTATAAGCTTAAAATTAAATTAATTAAAATGAATTAAAATTAAAAACCCAGCTTCTTAGTTCCACTAGCTGCATTTCAAGTGCTCCATAGGTACATGTGATTGGTGGCTACTGTATAAAACAGTGTAGGTACAGTCACTCAGAAATGAGAAGAGTCTGAGTTACATCAGGCAGTTGGTGTTGATAAGAAAAAGTATCAGGACCTTTTGCAATCAATCTTCTTTGGTGCCAGAATAGATTAGGGTTTAACATGATTTAAAGAAGAAATGCCAGAAAAACTTGTATTACTCACCTAATAAAATACAATTCAGAGCAATGTTTCTCCAACTTGAATGTAAATACATTTTCTGGAGGGGCTTCTTTGAAGTACATATTTTCAATCCTTAGCACTCTCTTCTCAGAAATTTTGGCTTGGAAATTCTACAATGGGACTTAGAAAACTGTATTTTAGTTGATTTCTGTCACAGATCATTTGGGACTAAACTTTGAGAAATACTGCCCTCCTGAGTTCAACGGTATTAAAACTAGTTTCCAATCTAGTATTAAGGTCCTCATTGAGCATCTGATGTTTTCCTACATTGAATAAGCAATGTTAAGTCAGTATAATTTTTCTTTTTAGATAGGAAAATATAGTTTATCTAGAAAGAAAATGAGAGTGAGAGGAAGGGGGTGCGGGGCAGGGGGGAAGCTTAGGAAAACATGGCCTGGCCATAGCTCAAAGAACACATGGCCTGGCCAGTGCTTAACAAAACACTGGCCAGTTGATTTTTCATTAATGACATACATCTGCACTCAAAGCTCAGAATTTAGAGACTTGTCAATGTATGTGAATAAACTTTGAGGTTCTTAGATCATTAAAAACAAAAAGCATCAATATAATTAACCCAAAGCATCAATGTAATAGATGATGATGACATTCCATTTTATTGGCAAGAAAAATATATAACATTATTTTTATTGTACATTACTTCATTTTCTTTCCAAAATTTTGAAAGTTTGCCTTATAGACACAAAAACCTTGTCTGACTAGACTTAAAATAGAGGTTTCTTTTTTTACAATATCTCCTATTTCTTAATGGTACATCCTTCAGTGTTTAGTTATGATTATTTCTGAGGAAGATAACTAGAACCTAAAGAAAAATATACCTTTGTTCATATATCCATGCATATGGCCTCATTTTTAAAATTGATATGTGCCAAGGCTGTTTGATTAAAATTTAAGGGGAAAATTAAATACATGAAAAAAAATGAGGAAAATGTGTGGTTCATGTCATAGCAGTCTGAATGGTTTTCACAGTGTAATTTCTCTGTAAATATCTACAAATATTAATGGAAAATTTAGTGTCAGGAAAACATCTGATAGTATCAGCAGAATATCTCATTGTTATAACATTCTGTCATGGGCTTCCTAAACAAAAATCTCTTGCCCCTTATCAAAATAATGTCTCAGCATTGAGAATAAAGTATGTCTTGCTCCAGAGTTCTCCTTTCTGAAAATAAGTCAAATATTATGTGACAGAAACCTCTGTTGGCTATAATAGAATTGGACTAATGACCCCAAAAAACTGCAAACTGTACAAATCATTAATATAAGATGTGCCAAAGACTTTGGAAAACTCCTGTAGCTCACCAGCTGGGAAGGAGAGATTGGCCCCAAAGAGGACAGAATTACAAACCCAGATGTGACCCCATGGCTGAAATTTATGCAGGTTCTTATTGAGCACATCAATGAAGAAAACAGTGGCTTTATTTATTGCAAGTCAGGAAACCTAATCCTCCAAACTGACACAGTCATCTGACATATTTCAGTCCCCTTTCACTATTTTATTTGCTAATCTTATGTAGGCAGTTACTATAGGTCTTCTCTTATTTGACAACTTGAAATAAGAACAGGCATATCTCTGTTTTCATTACCTTAAATCGACTTACAAGTTCATATAACTCTGAATAATCATCCTTTATGGATTAACACACAGAATATTCTTGGCTTAAAATAAGAGAATGGGATTTTCAAGATGCTAATAACAGGGAAAGTAGAAAGTAGAATAAAGTCAACTTCATCCACGGTCAATGTTTAGAATTATGGGAAAATATATCCTTCAGGTGTGACTAAGGATTAAATTTATTATTAGAATTCATGTAGTTGAAAAGTTTTATGGACATATTCAAAACTAAATTTCATTTAGAAATTATGGATTTTGTCTAGTTAGCTCATTGGAGAGGAAGAAATGGAAGTTGTTTCGGATTCCCTATGTAAACAATTGCATTAATCAACTCTATCTTGATAATGCTTTATAAAGCATATTGTATTCTCATTCAAAACTAATAATCAGACATTGATAATAATTCTATTTGTTCCATATAATAAATTCCAACATTAAGGATCCTTTCAGGTACTGTTATATATAAATAATAGAATAAGTCAAACTTAATGTCAAAATGCTGGTGTCCAGTCTTAAGTCTGCCAATAATTCGTTCTAAAATGTCAGTGTTTATCACGTATTACACACCAGTAAGTTAAGCCTTCAGGATACAAATAGGGCACCAAGAGCACAAACCTTTAAGAAGCTCATAGATCAGTGGAGGAGTCAAGCAAAAGAACAAATCATAATTGTACATTATACACTGAGAAAAGTGCTAATAATGAGATTTGGAAGATTTGAGAGCAGTTTATAAATATGGTTCAAATTAAGGAAGTAGAAGTTTTCCCCAAAGTACAAACTAAAAAGGCATCCCAGGCAAAAGAGATAGCATTTATAAAGCAGAGTTGACAGCTGGGGTATGGTTTAAAATATACATATAGCTCAAAAAGCAAGAGTATAGAAAAGTATATAGGGGATATTAGACAAAAAATGAAGGTCAAATACACAGTACTGAGAGCCTCATTCCAAGTAAGTTGGAGTTCTTTGGTGCATGACTAAAGAATTTTATTTTATTTTATTTTTGTGGATATTTCTTTTTTTATATCAATATATTTTTATTTTGATATTGTGGGGTACAGTTAAGGGTTAGGTATACAAATTTGCTTCATTCAGGCACCCTTGTTGATAAGGGATGTCTCCCCAACCCCAGACAGATATTTACTACCGTTAATCCCACCTCCCTTCCCCTCCACCCCATGGTTTCCCACCATTGTCAGTCCTTTTTTTATAGTATTATGATGGGTGTTCAAGGTCCGCTGTATGAGAGAGAACATGTGATACTCAGATCTTTGTTTCTGTGAGAGGTCACTCAGTATTATTGACTCTGGTTCCATCCAGGTTGCTGAGAAGTTCATGATTTTGTTCTTTTTTATGGCTGCATAGTATTCCATCATGTATATGTACCACATTTTTTAATCCAGTCCTCTTTTGATGGATAGTATGGTTGATTCCAGGTTCTTGCTATTGTGAACAATGCTGCAATAAACATACGTGTGCAGGTATCTTTTTTATAGAGTGATTTGAGTTCTTCAGGGTTTATATATTCCCAGTAAGGGGATTGCAGGGTCATATGGGAGGTTGATATTTAGAGATTTTAGGAATCGCCACACTGTTTTCCACAAGGGTTGCTTCAGTTTGCACTCCCACCAACAGTGTAGAATTGTTCCCTATTCACCACACCCTCTCCAGCAACTCTTATTTTTTGAGTTATTGATAATTATCATTCTGACTGGAGTTAGGTGGTATCTCAGTGTGGTTTTGATTTGCATCTCCTTGATTATTAGTGAGATTGAACATTTCTTCATGTGTCTGTTGCATGCTTGGATGTCTTCTTTTGAGAAGTGTCTGTTCATATCTTTTGTCCTCTTTATAATGGGGTTGTTTGTTTTTTTCTTTTCAGCACGTTTGAGTTCCTTGTAGATCCAAGATGTGAAGCCTTGTCGGACCTGGAGTTGGCAAATACTTTATCCCAGTCTGTGGACTGTCTCCCTGCTCTATGATGGTTTCTTTGGCTTTGCAGAAGCTTGTCAGTTTAATGAGGTCCCACTTGTCTATCTTATCTCTTATGGCCTGTGGGTGTCAGGTTTTGTTCAGGAATTGGATGCCAGTTCCAATTTCCATAAGGGTGTATCCTGCATTTTCTAAGGTTCTTATGGTTTGAGGTTTTACATTTAGGTCTCTGATCCATTTAAAGTTAATTTTTGTGTATGGGGATAGATAGGGTCTTTTTTGAGTCTTCTGCATGTGGTCAGTTTTCCCAGCACCATTTACTGAATAGGTTCTCCTCTCCCCAGTGGTAGGTGGTGGAGGCTTTGTCGAAGATGAGTTGGTTGAGAAATTGAGGTTTTGCTTCTGGAATCTTAATTCTATTTCATTGGTCTATATGCCTGTTCCTGTACCAATACCAAGCTGTTTTGATTATTGTAGCTTTATAGTAAAGTTTGAAGTCTGGTAATGTGATACCACCTGCTTTGGTTTTTTTTTTTTTTTTTTTTTTTTTTTTTTTTTTGCTGAGGATTATTCTTGCTATTCTTGATCGTTTGTGTTTCCATATGAATTCCTGTATTGTTTTTCTAAGGTCTGAGAAGAATGTTGCTGGTAATTTGATGGGTATTGCATTACATCTGTAGATTGCCTTAGTTGGATGGTCATTTTTACAATGTTGATTCTTCCAATCCATGAGCATGGGATATTTTCCACTTGTTTGTGTCATCTTCGATTTCTTTGAGTAGTGTTTTGTAGTTTTCATTGTAAAGGCCTTTCACGTCTCTGGTTAGGAAGATGTCAAGGTATTTCATTTTTTTGTGGCTATTGTAAATGGAATTGTACTTTTTATTTGAGTTTCTGTTTGTTTATTATTGGAGTAAAGAAAGGCGATTGTCTTTTGTACATTTATTTTATATCCTGAGACTTTGCCAAAGGCCTTTATCAGTGCAAGGAAGCTTTTGACAGATTCTCTTGGGTTTTCAAGGTACACAATCATGTCATCTGCAAAGAGAGATAACGACTTCCTCTTTTCCTATTTGGATATCCCTGATTGCCATCTCTTGTCTGATTGCTCTAGCCAGGACTTCCAATACTATACTGAACAGGAGGGGTGAGAGTGGGCATCCTTGTCCGGTTTCAGTTTTCAGGGGAAATGGTTCCAATTTTTGTCCATTTAGGAGTATGCCAATTGTGGGTTTCTTGTGGATGGCTTTTACTATTTTGAGGTATGTTCCCCGTATGCCTAGATGTCCAAGGATTTTTATCAAGAAGGGGTGCTGGATTTTATCAAAAGCTTTTTCTGCATCTAATGATATAATCATGTGGTTTTTGTTTTGACATCTGTTGATGTATTTAATTTCATTTATGGTTTTATGAATGTTGAACCAGACTTGCATCCCGTGGATGAAGCCTACTAGGTCATGGTAGATGATTTTTGAGATGTTTTGTTGAATCTGGTTTGCTAGGATCTTGTTGAGGATTTTAGCATTTATGTTCATCAAAGATATTGGCCTATAGTTGTCTTTCTTTGTTGGGTCTTTACCTGGCTTGGGTATCAATGTGATGTTAGCTGCGTAAAATGATTTGGGGAGAGTTCCATCTTTCTCAATCATCTGGAATACCTTCAGTAGGATTGGTATCAGGTCCTCCTTAAAAGTCTTTTTTTTTTTTTTTGAGTTGGAGTCTCACTCTGTCGCCTAGACTGGAGTGCAGTGGCCGCTCCTGGCCACCGCAGCCTCGACCCGCTGGACTCCGGCGATCTTTCCGCCTCAACCTTCCAAGTAGCCGGAATTACAGGCGCGTGCTACCACGCCCAGCTAATTTTTTGATTTATTGTAGAGATGAGGTCTCGCTGCCCAGGCGGGTCTCGAACCCACGGGCTCAGGCAATCCACTCACCTCAGCCTCCCAAAGGCGCAGGATTACAGGCTGAGCCACCGAGCCCGACTGGTTCCTTAAAAGTCTTGTAGAATTCTGCTGGAAAGCCATCTGAACCCGGGCTTTTTTTTGTAGGTAGTTTTCTGATTACATAGTCAATTTCCTTGATTGTTATTGGTCTATTTAGGGTCTCAATTTCTTCTTGTTTCAACCTAGGCAGGTTGTATGATATCAGAAAGTTCTCCATTTCCTTAAGATTGTCAAGTTTGTTTCCATACAAGTGTACATAGCAGTTTCTAATGATCTTTAGTATTTCTTCAGGGTCAGATGTGACTTCATCTTTCGTGTTTCTGATTGTGCTTATTTGGGCTTTTTCTCTCTTTTTGTCAGTCTAGCTAGGGGACCATCGATCTTGTTTATAATTTCTAAGAACCAGCTTTTTGTTTCATTGATTTTTTTTGTATTATCTTTTTATCTTCTGTATCCTGAATTTGGGCTTTTATTTTGATGATCTGGATTCTTCTGCTGAAATTCTGGTTTTGGTGTTCTTGCTTTTCCAGTTTCCTTAGGTGGCTTGTTAGGCTATTAATTTGTGATCCTTCATTTTCTTCATGTGCATTTGTAGGGATATAAATTCCCATCTTACTACAGCTTTCATGTCATCCCAGAGATTTTGGTAACATGTTTCTTCATTTTCATTTATTTCCAAGTACCTTTTAATCTCTGTTTTGATTTCATTGTTGACCCAGGAGTTGTTTAGCATCATGCTGTTTAGTTTCCATGTCTTTGTGGGTTTTCGGGGGACCTTATTGGTGTTAATGTTTATTTTTATTCCACTGTGGTCCGAGAAGGTGCATGGTAAAATTTCAGTCCTTTTAAATTTGCTTATGCTTCATTTATGGCCCAGTATGTGGTTGACCTTAGAGTACGTTCCATGCGGTGATGAGTAGAATGTATATTCTGTGGTCTTTGGATGGAGTGTTCTGTAGGTATCAACTAAGTCCATTTGATCAACAGTCACATTGAGGTTTCAGATCTCATTGCTGATTTTTTGTCTTGATGATCTGTCTAGGGTTGTGAGTGGGGTATTGAAGTCCCCAGCAATGATGGTGTTGGAGTCGATATCTTTCTTTAGTTTAACTGAAGCTGCTTTATGAAAGTTAGTGCTCCTATGTTGGATGCATATATGTTTAGGATGGATATTTCTTGTTGATGGATTGAACCTTTTATCATTATGTAGTGGCCTTTGGTATCTATTTTGATTTGTGATAGCTTAAAGGGTATTATGTTTGAGATGAGGATCATGACTCCTCCTTTCTTTTGTGTTCCGTTCGCCTGAAAATTTGTTTCCCATCCTCTTACTGTGAGTCTGTGAGTGTCCTTTCTATTGAGGTGAGTATCTTGAAGGCAATAAATTGTTGCCTGGTGATATTTTATCCATTTCCCATTCTATGTCTTTTCAGTGGTGCATTTAGTCCATTCACATTCAAACTAATTATTGAAATGTGAGAGTTGATCCCTATCATAATGTTCTTACAGAGTTGTTGTTCTTTCTGTTTGTGTGTTGTCTTTCTTTTAGTCCTGGAGTTGGTTCTTGTGTGTTTTTAATCTTTTGCTTGTACTCTTGTGAAGAACATTGTTGTTCTTTTTTCCTTTTCTTCTGTGTTTAATACTTCCTTAAGTGTTTCTTATAGAGGTGGTCTGGTGGCAGCATAGGTTCTTAGGGATTGGATATCTGGGAAAGATTTCAATTCTCCCTCACTGATGAAGCTTAGCTTGGCTGAGTAGGTTATTCTCCATTGAAATTGTTTATCTTTTAGAACTTCGAAGATAGGGCTCCAAGCTCGTCTAACCTGGAGGGTTTCTGTAGGTAAATCTGCTGCTATTCTACTTGGTCTTTCCTGGTAGGTATTCTGACCTTTTTCTCTTGCTGCCTTTAGGATTTTTTCTTTTATACCTATTTTGTTTAGGAGAATTATTATGTGTCTGGAAGTTGGTCTTCTCATTTGTTGTCTTGCAGGGGTTCTCTGAATCTCTTGTGTTTGAATTTTTGCATCACTGATGAGATGAAGGAAGTTTTCTTGAATGATTTCATGAAATGTTTGTTCCAGTGTGGCCTCTGTTTCTATCTCTGCCTCAGGAAGACCAATTACTCTTAGGCTTGGTCTCTTGAAGTAATCATTCAACTCTTGAATGTTTTGTTCTGTCTTTTTTGAGCTTCTTTTCTATGTTTTTGACAGTTTGGGTTAGTTCTGTATTTTGGTCTTTGGGCTCTGAGATTATTTCTTCTGCTTGGCTAATTCTGCTTTCCATGCTTATTAGTTTGTTATGTATTTCTATCACAGTATTCTTTACTGCTGTTATTTCTGACATCAGCTCCTTACTATTTTCCTTTTGTCTCTCCTCAATTTTTTAAATTCTCTCTATTAATGTCTTGATGTCTGGGTTGTTTCATGTGACCAGTAATTCTGGGGGTTCTTCATTTTTTGTGTTCCGAAGTCTGTTTTCTCAGTGTCTGACCTCCCAGAGGTCTGTCTGAGTCCTATATATTTTTTTGGATTTCTTCATTTGTGCATTTTTTCCCCCTCCCTTCTTTTTCCTTCCCTCCATGTCACCGTCTTCTTTAATTCTGTTATTCAGGGGTGGAAGGGTTGTTTTTACTTCTGTTTGTTCAATCTCCTATTCTTCTTTATGTATGCCCTCTTACTTTGTTCAGTTCTGGAGTTGCACTGTAGGTTGGAGTTGTCCCCCTTTTTTTCAGTTTTGAGATTTACTTAAGATTTTCAAAATCTATCTGCAGGTCCTGGTATCCGCCAACAGGTGTATAGATAATCTGAAGCCCACTTCCCACTGCCTTGGAATCTGTCCATGCAGTATGGTTGTAGGTTTACTCCCTGAAATAAAATGAGGTTAACAGAGGGAAGAGAATGTAGCAGACAGTGTGAGGAAGAGGGGGGTGGAGGGAGAGAGGAGTAAGGGTGAAAACAGACGAGTGTTCCAACAAATGGAGTGAGAGACAAAAATTGAAACATATAAAAACAATAGACCACAGCTACAAACTAACCAACTCCCATACAAAAAAAACTAAAACATTCAGTGTTGCTAACATACAAGCTTACCAACTTCCTTATTGGTGTGCTATTCCTCTATACAAAGATATGGTTTACAGAGAGAAGAAAAAAAAAGAAGGGAAAAGAAGGAGGAGAAAAAAAGGGGGGGACAAAACAGAAAGAATTGAATCAAGTCAGTAGACTAACAATGTATTAAGCACACTCTGAGACTTTTCGTTTAAGTTGAATGTCCTTTCAGCTCTGATTTCTAGCTGTCTTTTCAGGCTGGTAAGTTTGTTCACAGTTAGGGTCAGCTGCCCCTGGCCTGCTGTGAAGGGCAGTTCAGATCATCACTCAGTTCACCACTGCTCCGTTCACCACTCAGATCCGGCCTGTGTATGTCAGGCTTCCGTTTTTCCCCTTTCGGTGTTGTTACCTTGTATCGCCAGCAGGTGGTGCTATCCCATCGCTCCAGATGGTCTTTATCTCAGCTCTCCCCCCGCCCCAAGGGGAGGGAGACGTTGCCTCAATGCACACTGGAGGAGACCCATGGCCTGGCAGGATGTCATGGTGGTAGTAGACCTCAGCAGATCTTGCTCACAGGGGCTTCAAGGTCTGAAGTCGTGGATGGCCTCAGGCACGGGCAGAGCGATGTGTAATGGCTGCCTTGGCAGCAGCAGTGGCTCACCTCACGCACTGGTGATGTGATGTGGAATGGCTGCCTCGGTGGCAATGGCTGCAACTCGCCTCAGGCACTGGTAGCAGTGGTGGTGGCTGCGGGGGCTGCGGCGGCTGCAGCCACAGTAACTGCCCAGACCGCAGTGAATGCCGAGCTCCATGTGAAGACCAGGCTGCCAATGATGGGATCTGCAGCCTCTGGGAAGAGAACCAGAGTCTCTGTGTGGTCTCCTCTGTGGAGGATCTCACAGACCCAGCTGCCCTATTGCCATCTTGCCGCTAAGTACCTGAAGAATTTTAAATGAGAGAATGATAGCTTAAAATATATAGTTCAGTCAGATTACTTAAGATAATTGTTTAGAAATTATTCCCATCAATATCACAAAGAAATAGACTGCAGCTCCACAATCCCTAACTCACTTTTTTTATTTGTTTGTTTTTAATCTCTTAATTCAAGTTCAGGGGCTAAAAAATAAACATTCTCAACAAATCAAGACTAGAAGGAAACTTTCTCAATCTGGAAAAGGGCATACAAGAAAAACTTACAGATAACATTATAACTAATTGTAAAAGAGTGTGTGCTCTTGTACCAAGATCTAGAATGGGAAAAGAATGTCTCACCAATTTTATACAACATTCACAGGACATGCTAGCGAATGAATTAAAGCCAAAAAAGTGAACACCACAAAGGAAGTAATAAAAGGGTTCAGTGTTCAGATGACATGGGCTTTCAAAAAAGGAAGAAATGAAGTGTTTCTGCTTGCAGATGATAAGGTCTTTCATGTAGAAAATCCTAAGGTATACAAAAAAAAGTTTGTATAAGTAAGGTTACCATATTTGGTATGTCCATAGAATAATAAAAAACAATATGATTCAATGTTGTTAAGATGTACATTTTCCCCAAGGTGATTATAGAGTCAACTAAACCTCAAAAAAGAAAAAAACCAAAAAAACTGATGGTATGCCGGGCTCGGTGGCTTAGCCTGTAATCCCACGCTTTGGGAGGCTGAGGTGAGTGGATTGCCTGAGCTCGCAGGTTCAAGACCCGCCTGGGCAGCGAGACCTCATCTCTACAATAAATCAAAAAATTAGCTGGGCGTGGTAGTGCGTGCTTGTAATTCCGGCTACTCGGAAGGCTGAGGCGGAAGGATCGCCGGAGCCCAGCAGGTCAAGGCTGCGGTGGCCGGGAGCGGCCACTGCACTCCAGTCTGGGCGACAGAGTGAGACTCCAACTCAAAAAAAAAAAAAAACTGATGGTATTTTTGTAGAAATTGACAGACTAATTAAAATTATTTTCAAAATTTAAGTATTCTAGACAAACCAAAAAAAATTGAAAAAAAGAAACAAAGTTGGGCACATAACACTACACAATTTCTGTGCCTAGAATGCAGAAAGCGTACAATTTATATGAGTGAAACGAATGAGTACCCCTACATTTAACAATCTCTTGCTATCATCAAACTTCCCATTCCCCTCTGGTAGGAAAAATGAATTGTGAAAATGGCAGGTGATTATACTGGAAGAAGTAGGAAATTAAGATAATAGATCTTAAGTTCTTTTGAGTTTGATACAACCATATTATCAGGTAATGGATAGTTTTGCCTCTTGTAGATTTAAAGCACATTTTTCTATAATTAACTCTTCAAAATTCTAAATCTATATTATACTCATAGTCATTCTTAGGTGTTGTTTCTCTTATGAAATATTTAAAATTGCAGAACATAGCCGGGCTTGGTGGCTTGGCCTGTAATCCCACACCTTTGGGAGACTGAGGTGAGTGGATTGCCTGAGCCCGCGGGTTCGAGACCCACCTGGGCAGGCAAGACCT